>NW_015539839.1:447250-471709 GCF_001515605.1 Sinocyclocheilus anshuiensis | reverse complement strand
TTTGCTGGCGTGTGATTCCTCTGTACTCAAGCTGCTTGCTGCCCTCTTTGCTCGTTGTGGTTCAGTTGCCTGAGTGGTAAAAACCACGTGCCTAATCACTATAGAGCCACAGAAAAATTTGGAAATTTGATTTGTAACATGACAAATATGTAGCCTCCCATGTGTTGCTGCTGCTGCTGCTGTTTAGATATCAAGGAAAAAGGAGCATTAGGACTTTACATTCATGTTATATTATATTATATTATATTATATTATATTATATTATATTATATTATATTATATTATATTATATTATATTATATTATATTATATTATATTATATTATATTATATTATATTATATTATTTAATATTTAATATTAAGATTAATGTTGATTACATTAATAACTGCAATTAAATATGCACTAATTACATCTGAACAGAATATATTATATTATATTATATTATATTATATTATATTATATTATGGCAACATTAATATTAAGATTAATGTTGATTACATTAATAACTGCAATTAAATATGCACTAATTACATACATTTCCTGAACAGAAATCTGAACATTGGATAAAGACAAGTTAAAAATATTTGTTTGATTTATTTGACATATTCAAGTTGAAGGTTTTTACAGAGGAAATTTTGGATATCTCTTTTTATCACTTCATAAATCAGAAAATACTGTCAACAGCCAGAAAAAAAAAGTGTTTTCACCATGAATAATAAAATGTTGTTTAAAACCAGGCAAATGTATAAGTTTGAACAAACCCCTTGGTAAAAACCTTCAGAATAGATAAGAATAAAACTGGACATTTTGGTGAATGAAGTGCTGCTCAAGCGGAGATTTCTGACTCATTTTGAAAAATCAGTCTTTTAATATATCTACTGTAATTAAAATCTACAGATGCAAATTGATAAAATGCAATAAAATAAACACTATTTAGGGCCCAAGCACTAATGGTGCGCGGACCCTCTTGGAATTGCTCTGTTTATTTAGATGCTGTTTTTTTTCCCACTAAATTGAAACAACACATTATGTCAAGCCAAATAGCCCATAATCTAAAAAAACTGACCAATACATGAAAAAAATGTCTGTAGTATTAGGAGAAATATATTACTATTATAACATACAATTTACAATAATAATAATATTAATAAACGCTTAAGATCATTTGAATCTTGAATTTTACACTTTAATAGTAATATATTTTGGTCTTAATTTCTTCATTGACACAGACCCTTTAAAGTCTTGAAAACTCTGAAGTCTTTATTCTGCCTAGTTGACTGTAGTTTAGTTTTAATACATGTCTCATTACTTTGTGTGAAGTGCACACATGCTGCGAACTGTGCTGAGCTTGAGCGCCATGCGTGCTCCATGTGAACAGACAGAATAGAGTGCAGTTTATTCATTTTGAATCACACAGTGCATACAGACTATAAACAGACTTTTTTTTGCTGTTTTTAGTCATTGATTATTTTGATTCACTTGCAGCCAAAATTTTGACCTCTTGATTAGAAGTTCCTTAAAGCCGTGAGGTTGGTTACACCAGTTTCTTTTTCAAACCAAGCGAAGTTCAGTAGAATGGAATGGAATTGTTTTTGTTTTCTTTCTCCACCTTGAGATGGACTCCAGGTGGCAACTATTATTGAGTGTGTTCAGCTTTAATAGATTGTCCCCAGTCCTGATCAGTTTTGTTGCCATAATGGCTACTTGATGTTTTTTTTTCTTGTTGTGATTGGGGAGGCTGATTCCACACCAACAAAGTAGCGCCAAAAATGCCAAGTTTGACTCAACTAGACAATTTGCTCTCACAATTATGCAGCGATCATAATCATAGTAATTACTCAACAATAATAACGATGGTAATTACTATCATTGTCATCATTAGCATCAAGAGACATTGGGACACCAATTTAATTTTGAAACGGAAACGGTTATATTTATATTCTTGTCAGGATTCGGTTGAGCTCGGTACGCCGGGGTTAAATGCGAAAAGTGTGTATATACTGTATATATATATAATCGAAACTCTGTCAAATTCCATTTTCCTCCAATCCCAAGAAAGTGTGCTTGATGAGGGTTTGAAATTTGGGTTTTCTCCAAACACAAGGCTAACTTCTCCCCTGTTACGTCTCTAAGATAGACTACACTGTCCAGCGCAGAGAACATAAGCATGTTAATGAGTTTAACTAGCGGACTAGCAGCTGTGCTCCAAGGGTTTTTCTGGAGACAGGGCTGTTTTATAGCTGAGAAGATTAAAAGTGCCAGGAAGGAAACAGACACAGAGTAGTGGCACCCTGAGGTATTGACAGCCTCCAAGGGAAACGGTATATCATCGGCAAGTGTAGAGGTGTTTGGCTGCTTTACAAAGGCGAGATATTATATTCATGATGTGAAGTCATCTCTGTGAAAGCTGTTGTCACTATGTCTTATGCTGATATACGAGGCTTAAAACGTAGGTGAGTGTCTGAGATCTGCTCAGCCCCTCATGTAAAAAATGTCCTTCGCATTTGCAGATGACTTCACAGTATGTTTGATTACTCCCGACCTTGATCAAAAGCTCCGGTATTCATGTTTAGTTGTTATGACAAGGTCGGTAGCTGTTTAGTATTGGTCTGGGGAGTCTACCTGGATGTTGGTGGGGGGCTATAAGGAAGTACATGTTCTTTCAGTGTTAAGTAAGGGATAATGTACATCCAGCCGGTTGTTATCGCAGAATAACCCCCGACAGGGTGATCAGGAAGGAATTCGCGAAGCGGAGGGGGGTACAACCGGCTGGATGTACATTATCCCGCTTATTACACGGCTACTTGCCACATAAGTAAATAATTAGACACAAAATATTGATTTGAGTTGAAATATTTGAACGCAAAGCTTCCGTGAACACAGCAGTTGCGAGCAAGCGGCAAGTTCAGACTAGATGGACATTTAAGGGAAACAGTGCAGTCAAACCACTTATTACACATCATTTCACCACATAAATAAGGCAATAAAAGATTTAAGACGAAAATGTGTTAAAATCTTACCAGTTTGTTAGTTATCTTATAATCCATTACAGCGTACAAAACAATCGTAGCAAAATGGCAGCAGCTGCATGAAACAAGAGCGCGAGTCCGAGATACCAGGATGACATAATTAAATAATTGTACACCATTTTGAATCGAGTTTTAATACTTTATTAGCTAAACAAATGCAAAGCTTCCACCAAGAAAAAAACAGTTCCTAGCAAGAGTACAGTGCCGACTTCAGTTACCCGGATGAGCCTGTGTTATCAGCTTTTACCGGTTGTTATCGAGGGATAACATACCTCGGAATGTCGCGACTGACCAATCAGAATCAAGTATTCCACAGAGCCGTGTAATAAACCTTGTTATACATGCTATACTAATGGTAGTGAATGGACGGTGCAGCCATGGTGGCTAAAAATCTAAGTTGGCAACTGAAAGGTTGCAGGTTTGTACACTGTTAGAAAAAAAGTGCAAAAATTGGAACTTTACATGTACAACAGCTTGTCACTGGGATGGTATCCTCGAAGGTAAATAAAAGCATCAGCTACATGACTAGTCAGAGGGGTTTTGTCATTTCAACCATACAGCTTGTACTCACTGAAAATAAACGATGTTGCTCCAGTGCTAAATAAAAACAATACATGACTATGAGACTGAACTAGACTATGCAAACTAAATTAGAACCACTGTATGATAAAGTGTTAGATAATTCAAAGCATTATGTAAGGATGCATAATATATAAAACGCGGTATCAGCCAATGCAGTGTTATTTTAGTATTATTTATATAATATTATAGTATTTGTTAATATTTTAATTATCTTTATTTATTTTAAGTTTTAGTAATTTTGTTATGAGCTCTTGACTTTTTTTAGTTTTATTTAGCTTTAAATTAGCTTTTTTTTTCAGTTTTAGCAATTTTAGTACTTAAACTTAACTTAAAAATTAAACTTATTTTATTTCACTCAGTTGCCAAGGGAACAGGTTTTTTAAGTTGAAATTTTCATCTAATTAATATTTATATTTTATTTAAATGAGACTTTTTTTTTAAAGGGTCCTATTATGCTTTTTTACTTTTTCAACTTTAGTTAGTCTGTTCTGTCAATCAACGTATACAGGAAGAACCAGCCGAAGAACAGCAGAGTCGTGGTAGAAAGTTCGGAGATAGTATTAAAGTAGCTCAGTTTAAATGTATTGTATGGATTGCCCTTACTATGGAATAAAAAATATGTAGTGTCTATTTACACTTAGTTAAAAGTGGCTGTCAAACATCAGCTCCAGTGGTGCAGATGGATAAGCTCGTGTTGTCGGCTATTTGACGCGATCGACCCGGGTTTGATCCCACTCTTGCCGAACTTTTTTTTCCTCCCTTTCCAAATCTCGTATTAGCAATGGATTCTATTTACACTAAGTGAAACTAGCAGTATTTTTTTAGCAATATGCTATTTACACTAAAAAAAGTTTGGCAAAAGGCGGGATCGAACCCAGGTCGATCGCGTCAAAAAGCCAACGACACGCGCTTAACCATCTGCGTCACTGGAGCTGATTATATATAGCTGCTTTTAAAGTGTTGACTAGCCCAATCACACGTTGCAGGGCAGAATCGAGCCGTTCATGCCAGACTGGGGAGAGAGGTGTTGTAATAATGTAAAATATGTGAAAAATAATGTGTTTTTCTAACAACCTAGTATAAGAGCCTGTTCTTGTACACCCCCAAAATAAAATCAAGACTTTGTAAAAGAGCATAATAGGACCCCTTTAAATGTATCAATATCTACACATATTGTGTATTTAATTGTGCATGCAAATTTCTTTTACACTTAGATTGCATTTGTCGCCATCTAACGCTTAAAGTAAATTTTAAAAGCACGGCTACATATAATCTTTAGCAAATCTCATAATGAATATCCATTTTTCATATTGTACATCACCTTTTACCCCACTGGTGTTTGTAAGTTGATGAAAACTAAAAAAATAAATCATAAAAATGTTAATAAAATAGAAATAAAATAAAGAAATAAAATAAAGAACTCATGTGTTGTTAAGTTCTTAAATATTAACTTACAATCTCAGGGAGTAGCAGTACAAGTAAATATTTTTGGTCAAAGAGGTTTGACTGACAAAAACGTTTGGAAATCCTTGCTTTATAATAATTATGTAATACCATAATTAATTGTAAATGGTTGATTTTAGTGTTTAGTATTTTTTATTATTATTTAATTATGCAAAATAGTATATTGGCCATTTATCGGCTATTGGCCATAATGATCCCTGCAACCCTTTGTGTGTGTGTGTGTTTCAGGGTTTTGTGTATTATTTATATAACATATATACAGTATGTATTATTATATTTTAAATTCAGTTTTTATTTTTTGTTTAATTTTCGGTTATTTTGTCTTGTGTCTTTAATATTTCTATTAAGCTTTAATTTACTGTTTTTAAGCTTTAGTTTTAGCATAGTTTTTTTTAATTTTAGTTTTCAGGTAGTTGTGTTTCAGTTGGTAATTTTTTTTTTATCTAACATTTATAATAAGGCATTTATCAGTTATGGTTGGTCTATCACTAGTATAATCTCAATATCAGTGGAGCCCTCATTTTATGCACCACTATTGATTGGCTGTGTTGTAGTTGGAGTGAATTGTTTTACAGCATGGTGTTGATTCAGACTATAATTCTGCTGTTTGCTCAGCTGTAGATCTTTATGCATATCTTCATTATGGTTTTATAGATTATCCCAAATACTCTCTATAAAGACGTCCCCGTTTGGCACACACAGTGGACTGTTTTTTTTTTGTTCCTCTCTCAGTCCCCCACTGCTGTAAGTCACACTCGTTTTTCAGCGGGCACAGTTTACCCTTGTAGTCATTTAGTCGTTGTCTATGCAGAGACTCTTAAACAAGCACTAAGGTTAGGCACAAAATGTTGGCTCGATGTGCTGTACAGTTATGGTTGTCATAGTGATCCTATTTTTTGCAATCATTTGTCACCCAGATACTGTAGGGTTGAATTAGAAGCACCTGGTTACGCTGACGTGAAGCGAAAGGGAAGAGGTGAACAACTATTCTCATTTACTCTTCTGACACGGCACGTTTTCAGTCATACGTGGGTGCCGTCGGCGTTATCTCGCTCGTACGTCTTTACCTTCGTAAAAGCGAGATGGCTATCGGCGTGACAAAGAGCACTAGGACCGAACAATGCGGCACTAACCATCGGCTGCCCCGGCCACCGTTTAACATGGAGATTGGAAAAGGAATCAGCTCTCTCTCCTCCAGGACCTGCATGTAAATGAGGTTAGCCTCTCCTGCTGTGCCACCGCTCTATCCCCCACTCTCCTCTCTAGCTCTAATGGCTGTAAAACTGCCACCCCCATTCTTCAGGAAGAAACCGGGACCAATCCTGATTAGTGCCCTTGTCTTGAGTGACAGGCTTGGATCCATGCAGGCAGTGCCGTGGGCGCCACTGCCAAGCTGCTGTCAACCCGGTATCACTGTAAAAAAGCCATTCCTTTTCTTCAAACCCCACCCATTCATATTCTCTCTCTCTATCTTTAATCCACCCCTGCTTCCTGTCCCTGTGGTATGTACACAGAGCCTTACTTATTATCTTAGGTTTTTGTGACTGTGCGGGCACAGCGAGCCATCCATTTTCCTTTCTTTTCCATGATTTGTTTTCTTGCTGTAAATGTAAAATCTTCAATGCTGTTGAGCTCTGGGCTTCATGCCCCACTTTTATGCCCACTGAATAGTATATGGTGGATCCCATTAATTAGCATCTCACGGCTGATTATGAAGGTGCAGATCTACCAACTTTTTGATGGTACTTCTGAGATTACTAGTCCAGGTGCTGTCTTCTTTTTTCTCTCTCTGGTATTTATAAATGGAAGTTGGGGGAAATAAACAAGAGTGCAAAAGGGCGCTTCATCTACAAAGAGGAATTTCAGAGATCTGGAAGCCAACACTGTCTCAATCTCTTCCAAGAACACATCTCCTTCCTGTTTCACCTCTGGCACCCTGCCCAACATGCCCACAGACCGCTGAGGCCATGCGGAAAACACACAGATGGTAATATGTAGTATGCTTTGCTAATACATGCTGATGAAGGCCTGTGCTAATGTGGAATACCGTAGGCGACTGATTTATTTAATATGAGTGTTGGATACAAGGGAATCGAAATCACTATAAATCACAGCATACAATATAATAATCTTTGTGTATGTAGTGTGAGTGTTACTCCAAGTATCCTATTTAAATAGACTGTAGTTTGTTGTAGTCTGTAGTCTGTTTTACTCAACTGTTGCAAGTAAGGCTTTTATGGTTAGTCTAAATTTGAGTAATTTGTTTTAAAATCTCTATTACAATTTACATTTTTAAGGAATCAGCAAATATGGCAGAATCTGCAATTCGTGGACAGAAAATGATAGTGTCAGCTGTGTGGGAGCACTTCATTTAATATTAGAAAAATAATGTAATAAGTTCAGCAAAATTTTGCCTGCAAAAAAGGTCCATTGTCCACTGTCAATAGTGTAGTGTTGCACAAAGCACAGCTAAAACAGAAATCAAGCAAGCAATATTCTGTTGGCCACATGTGAATTTGTGTGAAAAACCTCTGAAATGCTAAGCATGCTATGCTCTTGTGCACTTGTTCTTATTGTTTTCTTTTTTTTAATTGTTAATTTTCAAAATTTTGATCACTTCTGATTACCAGTTTACTCAATAGTGACAGACCTAATAACTATAAAGACTTTTATTCTAGCAAACTGATTTGCATTTGAAATTCTTTTGATGGCGAATATTGATTGGTCATTTTGATTCCGTGGAAATTCATTTCGACAGTACATTAGGTGAGAATATAATATTTTTGGATTCCAAAAAAATAGTAATTATTAAATATCAATACTTGCTGTCAGTGTTTGAATTCAGTATCATGTTAGAAGAATTTCATAGTACTTTATCAACAACTGTTTTTGTTTAATTTATGTTTTTTGCATCATGTTTTATTGTTGTAAGAATGGGGGTGGCCTGCTTTATTACCAGAATTGCTTCATAGTGTATCTTTATAAAAAGAGTTTTTTGTGTGTTTAATGGGATAGGATTGAAGTAATTTAATGTCTTATGTGATTAATTAAGATACTAGGTTTGGGTATACATTATGGCACACTTTTTTCACTTTTTTCATTTAATACATTGTGAACTTTCATGATACCATAACTGAATAGCAACTGAGAGAGAGACTCAGCGTTTCAGTGAGAGAGCATTGTAATCTGTGGTGTCAGTGTTAATCTCACTCATGCGGTTCTCTTCAATTTGCCCATTTCCATAGAAGGGGCTCAGACGGCACTGAGAAACACTGCTTGCCAGTTTATGCTAATTTAGACTTCCTGCTTCTTCATTAATTGAACTGTAGGAAATGATATGAAGGATCGATATGAGAACCTCAAGGATAATGCAATACTGCAAGAAAATGAATCGTGACATATCGATATACGATCGTATTTGCAGAATCTTAGTTTTGCCTTGACTGATTGGCCATTTTCTTCAAGACATAGACTGGTCATCCTGAGAGCCCCCTAATTAACAGAATTACTTCCCACCTCTGGTTCTGCGTTAGTCACTCGTGACGACGTGTGGCTGGTAGCAGCACGTCCTTCCCACCATATTGTTGGCCGGCGGCTAATAAGGTAGCACTGACCGGCGGACGGGCTCATTAGCATCGCCTGCGGCTGTGGCAACCCCCGCCAGGGCCCAGTCGGACACTTAATTACCGCCACCACTTTTTATCTCCCCTCCAAAACCCAGCCCCCCACCCCTGGAACGCCACCGGCACTTGCTTCTGCAATCCACAGAGAATGCTGGGAAACTAGAGATGCCAAAGTGGTGGTTAGTTAGCCTGTAACATTCGATAGCAGCGCTCGCTGTGAGGCACTGCAATATCTCTGATAGAGTTAAAGCTATTCGACCCGAGCCTCTCATGCGAGACTGCGCGAGTGTGTCTTTTCATTGGCATCAGTGGAATATTGATGGCTCCACCCCGGCTTAATCGACTAATGGGCTCTCCCTCTCTCCTTCACTCTGCTGAAGCAGCCACCCTCCCACCCAGCACAGCCTTTCTGTGCCCTTTCGGCGACCTCTGGGTCAGGCAGGCCGATTTTTATGCCCGACTGAGTCGCAGAATAGCCTCAGTGTATTGGTAGGCAACTTTACGCAAGTCATGTGGCTGCCGGCCCTAATAGAGAACGCTCCCAGCCTCCTCCTCGGCCTTTTGGCTTATTGCATCTCACAGCTGAGATGTTGTGGCATTAACTGTATAGCTGCCAACGGCTGTTGTTCAAATGAATCGAGAGAAAGGCTACAATTACACTGGATCCATGTACTGTGGCTAAGAACAAAACAGAATTAACAAGGTCCTTAAGATGTTTTCCAAGTCTAATTGTAATACAGAGAACAGATATTGTTCTGAAAATACTTTGCAGCACACCAATATGGTAAAAATACTAATTTATACATATACGGAATGATTCACTCAAGAATGAACATATGGTCATTGTTTATTCACACTCATTTAGTTCCAAACATGTATCATTTTTTTGTGGAAAACACAAGTAGAAATTCTGACTATTGTGTTGGTGTCTTTCATATGGCTGATGGACATTTTATTTATCATTTTTGGTGGATGAAGTACTCTACCGTTCAAATGTTTTTGAAAGAAATCTCTTATGCTCATCAATTTGATAAAAAATACAGTATAACAGCGCAGTATATACAGTAATATTACAATTTAAAATAACTTTACATTTTAAAATATGTTACTATGTTAGCATTTATTCCTATATTGGCAAAGCTGAATTTTCAGCAGCCATTACTCCAATCTTCTATGCTGTTTTGCAGCTCAAGAAATATTTCTTATTATTATCGAAAACAGTTGTGCTGCTTAATATTCTTGTGGAAAGCATACTGTATATATTTTTAGGATTTTTTGATAAATAGAAAGTTCAAAAGAACAGCATTTATTTGAAGTAGAAATAATTTTCACAACAGTGTAGAAGTCTTAAAAGTGTATGTCTTAAAAATGTAAATACATCTTTGCTGAAATAAAAAAAGAAAGAAAAACAATCACTTTATGGTAGTGTATGTCTGGACTGTATTCTACACACATGCATACTTATACAACAATAGTCAAGAAGTTCTTCATCCAGTTCATTATATTATCTGTACACAAATTGGACTTTACTGAACAAATACACATTGTGTGTCAACTAGATGGAGCACATCAGAGAAATAAGCACAATAGTTTTAAATATGCATTTTCATAAAATACTTGTTGGATGTCAAATGCATGCAGAAAATTGTAGTGGAATTATGAATAAATATCCCTTACATTTACAGAATAAATTACTATGTCCAAAAGAGGGAATTTGAATGGATTCTTTCCTACAGAATATTCCTGTTAACACTATTAACAGATTTTTTTTTTTTTGTGTGTCATCTATAAACTAAACATCCAAAACTAAACTAAACATGGTGAACAAAGTGTTTTTATTTCTTCCTTTTTTTTTTATAATGCGACAAAACTATATGCAGATTACATTGTAGCATGTATATCTTAACCTTTATTTATTAATTTTTTAAATTCTAATTTAAATTCTAGAAAACACTAGAGTCATTCATTTTTTTAATTATTTTTTTTTACTAATTTGGCTATGAGACATATCACTGTCTGGTAAGATAAAAAGTTAATTCCAGAGCTTGAATGTTACATTCTTCTTTTTTTATGTTTAGTTGAGGTTATGATTTGCATTTAGCACTTGTGGTTGTAGGGTTCTAGGGTCATGTCCGCAGCAGCACACAATCATAAGCGCAGTTTAGCCTCAAGAGAGACGAGTACCAAGTCTCAGTGAGAGTGACTGATAACAGATCTAAACCACAGTGCCTCCCGCAGCTGTTTTTCTGGCCACACAAAGTCATGCTCACCATTATGCCATTAAACGAACCTCTCAAAGGCAGACGGCCAGTATCTTGTCCCTCATCCCAAACTGTCAAGCTTGTTGCTATGCGATAGGATCGTTTCCATTGCAGCTAACTACCAGGGTTTTGTTCCCCTTTTTCGAGCCACATACGAGCGCGTATGTGCGTGTGTGCGTTTTAGAGGCAGGGGGTTGTTTCAGACAAAGCGATGCGGAACTGGGGCCCAAGCCGTGACCTTGGGAAATGTCAGGCCGCCCACGGAGTGGCTTGCCTGTGTCTGCCTCTCCGGTGGGAACGGGGCCCCAAGCCGTGACCTTGGGAAATGTCAGGCCGCCCACGGAGTGGCTTGCCTGTGTCTGCCTCTCCGGTGCAGCTAGGAACAAGAGTGGCGGGGCGTAGCACAACCTAGCCTAACCTAGCATGGCGAGAGCAGGGTTCAGTCCGAGTTTCTGCCACTGCCTCAGAGACCTCTGGTCAGCAATCTAGCCATTTCTCACTAACAACATTATGGCCATTACTGCCCGTCCTCCCTGGTGTCACATGGAAATGGGTCATGCCTCACATACTTCACTGTTTTGCTCAGGTGACCGAGAGCTCAGTCAGTGAAACGCCCTGGCGATGTGCATCAAACGCTCGAACCTTTGACGACGAGGTACGGGAAGTCATGAGGATGCTTCCACTGGGGATGTAACGATTACCGGTTTAACGATAAATCATAATAAAATTCCCCATGGTTATTATTACCACTTTATATTTTAAGTATCATTAAAATCATACTCGATTACCGCAATTTGAACAACTCAGGATAAATAAATACTATCCAGCATAGAGCACAGTTTAACACGTCTCACGTGCGCACAGCATGCAGACTAGTTTTGTTTTATGTGAAAACATGGCGGAATGCTGGGAGGTTTTAAAAGAGTGCTAAGGGAATTATACAAATGAATATATGAACGAATTAATCATATGAATGTACCTCTGAAGGTTCTGACTGTCTTCAGAAAAGATTCGATGGCATTTTGTTTTCATCTTCGCTCCATGTAATACCTAAAGTAGTTTTCTTTATCGCAATACTACTTTGTCTACGCAGGTTACGGGAAACAGCTCTAATTCTGCTGTGTCGGGTTTATATCTTATTTTCTTCGATTTTTTGAGTTACGAAGCATGCTCTGCTGCATTGTCAGTATCATGGTGCATGGTCGCAAAGGGTCGTGGCAGTTGCCACCCCTTTGGACCAAAGTAAGCAGTGCTGGCCAGATGTGTGTTGACTGTAATGATCCCTACGGGTCGACGAGATACTGTTGCCAGGCAACGGTTTTTCCTTTTCCCTGTAAACAGAGAGCTTACTCGCCAGGCTTATGTTGGGGTCGGCAAGGTGAGACCAGCCTTTATATGTGCGAGCAAAAGGCGAAGAAAAGATGCTCAAATTAATTTTTTTACAGATCATATTCCGATGTCACAAGTCCCCGGCCTTTTTTTTCCTGCTGTCTCCAGGTCTTGTTCTCTCGCACTTTCACCGAGGTGTGAGGATTTAATTTGGTCAAGTGAATGGACACAAAAAACCCTCACTTGATAAGTTTTGAAATCCTCCCTCATCTAAGCTTGTTGCTTCCTGACATGCTCTTGTGGAAGGATTGTTAATATGTATCAGGAATATTCACATTATTTGTTCTCCCCTTGTCTGGCAAGCTGTAATGTTTTGCTTATGAATATTGATACAAGAAGTGTATATTAATGACCCTTGGTGACCTTAACCCTATCCTTATTGGCTCCCTTGTAGTATCGGCAAGCCCATGAATATTAATACGGTTCTGTAACCTCCATTACCCTAATCTTTGCTGTCTAGCCTCCCGGAAGGGCCTGTCACCATGGTAACCCTTTTACTACACTCTTATAGACTCTTGGAAAAAAGCATGTTTGAAAAAAGAATAGAAAGCAAGTTATTCCACTGTGCCTTGTGAGGGATGCGTCAGATACTCACCAAGACAACTTTCGATTGTTTTATATTGCTCATCTTTTCAGAAACCATCCATTTTATTCCCAATAAGAAAAGTCACTTGGAAAAGGTCAATCAATGGCTATAAGGACAATACTGTGAGCATTTTTTCCTAACAGATTTTTTCCTCCAGAATTTAATAATAATCATGCATTACATATATTTTTTCAATAAGATGCTTGCTTTCTAGAATACAACAAATGATAATGAAATATTGTCAGTTGTCTTGCTGGAAAAGCATTTTAATAATAAAATTATGACACATAAATCATGTTTTTTTCTCCGTTTCACAGATGTGGACACGGTAGAGGATGGAGGGCCAGAGGGTGGCTCAGTAGAAGAGGACAGCTGGTTTGGGAATACCTCCGACAGCCCCTCTGAATCGTCCTACGGTGATGTGCAAGATGAGCTGCGGGTTTCCCCGGACAATGTTCCCCGACCGGACCACGACACCTCAGCTGAGAGCTCCCTGGGCTGCCCGACGCCAGTTCAGCGGGCTTCCCTGGAGCTGCTGGGGCTGGACAGTGGGGTCCTCTCGACCCAGGACATGCTGTCCTCTGAGGTGTCCTCTCTGTACGGAGACTCCAGCCAGGCCCTGGGCAAACCCCTCAGCAGCAACCTGCGGCGTCTCCTGGAGGCTGGCTCGCTGAAGCTGGAGGGAGGGGACCTGACCGGGCGTGGAACGGGCAGAGGACCAGAGTCGCCCCCGGTCAGCTTGGTACTATCTCCATCTTCGCATCACGCACAGCAGCTGAGTGCCCTGGCGAGGAGGTTGGCTAATAGCAGCAGCAACAACAGTGGCAACTCGAACTCTGCATCACCTGCGTCTGTAGCAACTGTCAAGCAGGAACCCTGTGACCCATATGGCCCCAGCAATGGCCCTAACTCAGGCAGCAGTGGCTTCGTATGGGTAGGCGTTGCGGATAAATGGCCGTCGACAAGTTGCTCGGCTCCCAGCGGCAGCAGCCTATCACCAGACTCGGCTATCCAGAAGTTAAAGGCAGCCGCCAACGCCGTGCTCCAAGACAAGAGCGCGGTGGCCTCCTCCACCTCGGCATCCTCATCCTCCTCTTCCTCCTCCTCGTCCTCTTCAGTCACCTCCTCCTCAATGGCAGCCCTGGGCACTCGCTCTGATGACGCGGTGCGCTTTGAACCGTTCGCTTCACCCTTCAGTCCGCAGTCAGCCAGCTCCACGCTTGCTGCCCTCTCAAAGAAAGTGTCTGAAAGAAGTCAGCAGCAGGTGGGCTCATCTGAGCATCAACCCTCAGCTGGCTCCTTTCTCTCTCTGGTTTCCATGACCTCCTCAGCAGCTCTGCTAAAGGAGGTGGCCGCACGAGCAGCAGGGAACCTTCTAGCTGATAAGAAAGAGCCGGCATTAGTACTGGGAGCCTCCGAAGATGTCAAGCCCCTGTTAGACAGGAACCAGAAGGTGCCCACCCCAACCCAGGCCATGGATCTTCTGCTGCCAACAATCCCCAAGGGAAGGGCCAAGCCCAGCAGTCAAGCAGGTAACGGTTTGTTCCCTAAAATAAATGCATGCCTTTTTTCGTTTTTGTGCTTTTGAGGGGAAATTGCCAGCTGGTTTACATTTGTAGGATTAAACACTAAAACAAAAATGAAAATTTTTTCCAAAATATTGTATTCAAATATTTGGGCTCATAAAAAATTAATAGTCATTTATTTAAATGATGTTTAACGAAAAATACATAATTTTTTCATAATCAAGTTTTTGTCACCATTTCTGAACAAGCTTATAATTAGGCATCATACACAACAATGTTCTACAACAATGTTACATATATCTCAAGGTTTCCTTTTAGTTAAATAACATGTGTAAACAGTACAAGTACCAATTACAGTACAGAACATACATACACGAGTCGGCCTATGGTTATCGTGTTTATATTGTTTCACATGTTAATGTTGAGAAAAACAAGAATATCCACATGCTCGGGTGAAAGTTGGCTCCTTAGGCCCTGTTTACACTAGTGCGTTTTCGTTTTAAAATGGCGTTTTAAAATGAAAACAATCCTTGTCTACACTGGCGTTTTCACTGCATTTCAGAAACGATCTCCGTCCACACTACACGACCGAAAATGCATGCCACATGGCCATTTATACACACTGGTTATGCGCATAAAAGTGTAAACAGGAAGTTGGTTGCTAGTCACTGGCAGGTACATGAACATGATGTTATTGTTCACACAGTCGTCAAGGATATGCAGAGCGTATTGGGGCAGCCACGCCATCATTTTCAAAAGTCTCGGTTTTGGTTCTTTTTACACTGAAACGCAACCCCAGAGTTTTCCAACTAAAAAGGGGTCTACAGCGTCTTTGAACGTCTCTGTTTTTGAGAGTTGAAAACCCCAGAGTAGTGTAAACCACATGTGTCTTGGTTTTCAGCTTTCTCTTTCTGCAAATTGTATAGTTGTATGGTGTATGGCGATATGACCCAGCAAGTAAAATTCTATCAAAACACTCCCAACGCAGCCTCCATTCTTGGCGAAAGATGGATAAAAATGTGCACAGGAAACAAAAACCTTGAAAAAATGATATACGACCCCACCAAATCCTGGCCAAATCAGAGATGCCGATTCGCACGGGACAAATATTATCACTGGACCTCGGTGTTCAGCGAAATATGGTAGGTCATTTGCGGGGGAATTTTTACTTTACAAATTACAGACATGATCGATTCGCACGGGATTAAGATCACAGACAACCTCCGCAATTATTACAAATAACTAGATGTCACCAGGTACTACTAATTCTGTTCAAATAGGGCTTAAGTTTCACTGATCATGTTGATCAAAGTAATTCCAGACTTTGCGAGTCAGACAACATTCTGTGATTAAATACAATCAACTTGTTAATGCGCTCAACAGCGCCACCCAGTGCATTTAGTTATAACTGACTATTAGTTCACATGCTTAGGATTTATTATTCCCTGCATTTACGGCCAGCAAAGCAACACATAGGAACATTTGAATAGTGTTTTTATTTTTTCAAATAATAATTACAGATCAAATATTTAAATATTTGACTATTTGTGCACACCAATAGAAATCACACAAGCAAAATTCAAATTCTGTGATTATTGTGCAAAAAAAATAGATGTATATATGACCATCTCTCATGCCATCCTGCAGCCATGCTCACCTGATAAGACATATTTGAATCCATTAAATGCAGACCTCACTGCAGACCAGTTTCTTGCATCTACATGTGCAGTAATGGAAGCTCTGGGAAGGCGTCAGAAACACACAGTTGCACGGTGCTTTGTGTCCCAGAATAACCAGGAAAACTGGGTATTTCAACTTTTCCACCAAGCACCACATACTTTTAGAGAGTGAATTTGCATTTTCATTCAGCCCTTCTTATATGGATGCTATAAGTTTTGGGACACCTAACAGTTTCACCAAAAGGGACTTTAATGACATTGAATTCAAAATGCACAAGAATTGATATGGAGTTGGTCCCCCACTTTGCAGCTATAACAGCTTCCACTATTCTGGGAATGCTTTCCACAAGATTTTGGAGTGTTTCTGCGGGAAATTTTGCCCATTCATCCAGTAGAGCATTTGTGAGGTCAGGAATTGATGTTGGACCAAAGGTCCTGGCTCGCAAACTCCACCAGTTTATCCCAAAGGTGTTTAATGGGGTTGAGGTCAGGGCTTTGTGCGGGCCACTCAAGTTCTTCCACACCAAACTCATACAGCCAAATCTTTATGGACCTTGCTTTGTGCACTGGGGCATGCTGTAATAGAAAAGAGCCTACCCCAAACTGTCCCACAAAGTTGGAAGCATAGCATTGTCCAAAATGTTTTAGTATGCTGATGCATTAAGACTTCCCTTCACTGTAAGTGAGGGGAACCCCTGAAAAACAGCCCCATACCATTATCCCTGCTCCACCAAACTTTACAGTTGGCACAATGTAGACAGGCAGGTAACGTTCACCTGGCATCCGCCAAACTGCCATACTCATCTATCAGACTGCCAAACAGAGAAGTGTGATTCGACACTCCACAAAACATGTTTCCACTGCTCCAGAGTCCAGTGGTTGGCTGCTTTACACCCCTCCATCCGCTGACATTGTACTTGGTGATGTGAGGTTTGCATGCATCTGCTCAGCCATGTTCTTAACCCTTTGACGCGTACGATCACACCGGTGTGATCAGTCTTGGCTGGTCCCTGAAGCGTACGATCACACCGGTGTGATTAGAACTTTCAGTGCATCACGTCATCAACTGCTGAATTTAAATCCGCTTTCGCGCTTTGGCTGGCACGAGCCAGATCGGATGCGCTAAGCGCTTATCATATTATCACAAATATTCATTGTTTTCAACCATATAATACTTATTTTAGGTTTCAGACATTTAAATACAAATAAGTACTAGCAAAACCATACATTTACAGTTTGTAAAATGCATGCTAATGTCTATGGAAACGGCAATAATGATCCTTAGTATAGATCAACTAACACGGTCGATATAAAAGTGTTTAAACTACCAAATAGATTTAATTGCACATATTTCAGAATCGGAATATCAGATATTTCATAATATAGTGAGCATGTTTTTCAATATTTTGAATAAAACAGGAAAAACGAAATAAAAGCGGTCCACGTGTCATACAGATCTATTGTGGCTGCGTTGTGTCACATGACTAGCATGACGCGTCGCCATGGAAACAATAAGGCGATACATTTTAAAATAACGGTCGCCTAAAAAAACTCACGCTGGGGGCTCAGCTAGAATATTTTAAACTCACGTGCGAAAGGGTTAAATGCTTTCACTTTCCAATAATACCACTTACAGTTGACTGTGGAATATGTGACCCTGGATATTAATAAAAACTAAAACAATATCTCAATGATACTAAGTTAACACTGATATATGTGACCATGGACCACAAAACCAGTCATAAGAGTCAATTTTTCAAAATTGAGATTTATAAATCATATGAAAGCAGAATAAATAAGCCTTCCCTCAATGTATGGTTTGTTAGGATAGGACAATATTTGGCAGAGATACATTAATATCCTAATGATTTTTGGCATAAAAGAAAAATCTATAATTTTGACCCATGCAATGTATTTTTGGCTATTGCTACAAATATACCCCAGCGACTTAAGACTGGTTTTGTGGTCCAGGGTCACATATCTAGTAGGGATGAAATTTCACGAACTGACTCATTGCAAAGGTATAAATATATTTAGATTTATGTTTAATTTACATCAAATGTTAACTATTGCTACAGATTAATAAAGATAAAAGAAAATGCTATAAAAATAAATTAGTAAATAAATTGAAAATTTAATGCTAGACAATTTTGAATCAGATTGTCATTGTCCCGTCTTGTTTTTTTTTTACATTAGAATGATTTCTGAACTAAATATTTTTTAAGGTAACAGTGCCTAAATGTTTGATTATTACACCACTGAAGAATGCACTGTGTAGTGATTTAGTAGTGCCATAAGGTCATGCTTCGTTTGCAAGAGGTTGGCTGGAGAATCTGGGAAAGGTCTGTTAGCACAGTGGGGGTTTGCTGGAGTTGGCGGCACGTTCCCAGACCCAGCTCATCTCCCGCGGATGTGCAGCCTGCCAAACGGAGGCCGGCAGTGTGTGTGCTCCCCATAGCTCGAACAGTCAGAGAACATCTCAGCAGATTCCCCCAGAATTTAGGTCAGGCCCCAGAGCCGGCACAACCATCAGAGTTTCCATTCAGCACAGGCCTGGGTTGAGCGCCTGAGATATGGCTGATCTTTTGCTAATTCTCAAACTTCTGTGGCTTGGAATCAGGATTGACCCAAAGGAGCTGCAGACACAGAGAATAATGTCACAGAGAGATACATATGTTGTAAGCAGCTATAATATGGCATATTCTGAAGTGTAAAGTTTAAATACTAAATAAGAACACCTCCATTAAAATCATAATTGAGTTTCACCTGGCTCGTTTTTGTGAATGTGAGATCTATAAGATGGTCATGCGAAGAGTATTTGTCTGGTAATGAAACAGTACCGACTGGACATTAAAATTTGAGAACCCAGCTAACGGCTCTCATTCCTTTCCCTTTTTACCTCACGAGCAGTTTCCACAGTGATCTCGCCGGGAGAGGTTGAGCCACAGATGGTGGTTTATTGTTGCAAATAGGCAGTCTCGAAGTTTTACACCCTGGGTCAATGAATGCCTGAGCGCGGTAATTTCACCAAACACTGATTACCAGATGTTTTTCGAGGAACACGACTGGAATACTTATGAAGCCATCCTGACAGGCCCTCGTAGAATTTGTAATGCAATCATGCCAGCTTCTAATAAGACCAATTAAGCCCTAATGGACACCGGATATGGAGCCAACAACAATAATCGGCTTACTAAAAACATCCTTGTCTTTGGCTTCCTTTGTGAGGAGTCTTTGGCATTGATCGGGATAATCATAGCTCACAATTTTTATCTCATTCACACCAATAGATGCAAGGTTGACAAGAGTGAAAGGATATTTAGCCTACATGTTATTGCATACCAAAGGGCTATCTAATAATGTGGCATCATTGTCCAACTAATGGTTTTATGTAAATACTAGACATTTTTCAAACATTATATCACTAGCAACAAATACACATAAATGATAACAAAACAACATTTATAAAATGCAAGTATAGTAATAGATGTGTAATTTTTTTTAAATTGTGGTTTTAATGTATAAACACTGTATGCATGAATTTTATTTAATTATTTATTTTCTTTATTTATTTATTGCAGGTTCTCCTGAGGAGGGAGGGAAGCCCTTTCAGTGTCCAGTGTGCGGTCTGGTCATCAAGAGAAAGAGCTACTGGAAGAGACATATGGTGATCCACACAGGCTTAAAAAGTCACCAGTGTCCCCTCTGTCCCTTTCGTTGTGCTCGTAAAGACAATCTCAAGTCCCACATGAAGGTGACTTCAATCCCTGAGAGCAGAAATGCTTGTGACATAAATCACATCAGATCAATTATCATAACGTCTTTAGATGCAGATTTTTTTATGATGCAAAATTATTAGGGTTGTCAATTAATATTTTAATCAAATTAAGTACATGATATACCAAATAATTTAACTAATCGCAATTAATCACATTTATAAATATTTGCAAGGAAAAGCCTCTAAATTAAGGTAATTCAAAAGTAATATATTGTGGCAGATAAAAACATTGAATAGACATTTTAAAAACTGGCTTTAGAAGTTAATACATTTTTTATTTACATATCATTGAATGTAAATCATTACAGTCCACAGCAATCGGAGACAGATGAGAGGCCACTCATGCCTTATTGCATATTATTGCATTATTTTTTTATAAAAAATAAATAAGAATTAAACCATTAAAATATCATTATTTAAATAATTTAAAACATATATATAAATGTATGGTCACTGTCACTTTAATTAATTAATAGAGAGGATGAGGATTCGATTTTAATATTCAGTCCCACTTTATATTAGGTGGCCTTAACTACTATGTACTTACATTTAAATTAATCATTTGATACAATGCAGTTACATGTTTTTACATTGTACTTATATTTTTAATAATACCTGCATGTAAATACATCTGTAATTAATTTCTGTAATTAAATGTATAATTACACTGTTGCCCCATCGCCGCTCAGAAGTGACGCACGCGGAAGAGAAGGGGAGAGATCAAAACAAAACTACGGTCACTAATTAGAAGTACAAAACGAGGATTTGTAAAGAAGAATGTCTGAGGATTTCGATATAAGCCAAGAGGAGACTGGTTTTCCTCTGCTAAAGTAAGGAAACTTAGCTACCTTTGCTCCTGTTAACAAACGTTGGTTTTCAGGAGACTCACCGGTGCTATAGACCTAGGATGCCTTGAGGGTGAGTAATTTATGGGCTAATTTTCATTTATGGGTGAACTAACCCTTTAATCCTACCCATGCAACCAAACTTGTCCCTAACCTTACCTGTATCCCACCTCAATAACAGGAAAAGTGTTTTGCAATACAGTAATAAGTACATAAGTACTTATTTTTTGATGTAAGAACATAGTAGTTAAGGCCACCTAATATAAAGTGGGACCTAATATTCTTCCTGCACATTTTTTGCACATTTTTTTTTTATATCTTCTCGTTCATCTCAGGTCCATCAGCACCAAGACCGAGGAGAGTCTTTCCAGTGTGAGCTCTGCCCCTTCACATCCTCCCGCCACTTTAGCCTCAAGCTGCACATGCGTTGCCATCAGCACTTCCCCCGTCCCGACCTCAAAGTCAAGGAAGAACCCGGCACAGACACCGAGGAGGGCGAGGGCTTGCTCATGGGGGATGGTGGAGTCGCTAGTGATCAGGTCATGAACACAGATGCTTCCACGTCTCCCACTGTGAGCCAACCCGACGGTCGTTTGCTGGCCTCCCCTGCAGAACCCTCGAACCACGTCCAGATCAAGGAGGAACCCCAGGAGAGGGATGTGTCTGTGATGTCTCCCTTTGCCCTGTGTAGGGAGCGACCCAGCAGCAGCAGCAGCTCTCTGGATCTGCCAGGGTTCAAATCCAGTCCACCGGGGCTTGGACCTACAGCCGCCTCACTCTTCAGCCCAGATATCACCACCAAGACGGCTACGGACCTCCTCATGAAGCTCTCAGGTAAGAGATCTCAGTTAAACCACAATGTAAAAGGGCAATGTGATGAAATTAGATGCTTGATTATGTAAACCAGCTTGATTTATCCATAATTCCTTGCATTTAGGATGAATAAATTGCTAATATAATTATGGGTTGGCAAAGGCAGTAGAATTCGGCTTGCTGGATGGGAACCCAAAGCCAAGATCCTGCAGGACTGTGTCTGCATGATTGATTCTTAACCTCAGTTACCGCTCCACCATGGAGAGCCTGTTTATTATAGCTGTACTATACCATCTTGATACCTGATGCTGTTTTTTTTAGTTCTGCCAGTTTTTAAGAGGTTTAAAAATACATATTTAAGGCTGACATAAAAATATCGTAAGTCTGTGACTTTTGATAATTCAGTTATAGGCCTTGTTAAAGGCATTTCACACACGTTCAGAGCCATTTTTCTTGACAGAGGATACTTGGCTTTAGATTGTAAAGGATTAACAAACAAGTATATCTTAGATTATGCTTATTAACATGATTAATATTGATTAGTGATTTAAGATTGCTAATTGACATGTTTCCAGAAATTAAAAGAAGATAATATGGTTAAACTTTACATTTAGATTTGTTAATGCCTTAGATATCTGATCTAAAAATGATCAACAATCTTTTACAGCATTTATTAATGTAGGTTAATAAACCTAGATTCATATTTTAGATTTTATTAACTAATATATTTAATTATAAATTCATGTTTATTTAAACTACCATTTAAAACATTGTCAGAAAAAATAAAGAAATAAATGCATTTAATGTATCAAAAATAGTAAAGACAATTCTTTTCAAATTCTTTCTTCAACTTCTTTCTATTCATCAAAGAATCTTGAAAAAAACATAACACGGTTTTCACAAAAATATTAAGCAGAACGACTTTTTTCACCATTGATAAAAATAAGAAATGTTTCTTGAGAAGCAAATCAGTATATTAGAATGATATCTGAGGGCTCATGTGACACTAAAGACTGAAGTAATTGCTGCTGAAACTTTAGCATTATTGTTCATTTATACAATCTGAAATATATTAATATGCAGAAATGTTTATCATTATTATCAGTATCATTAATGAATGCTGTGAAAGTATTGTTCATTGTTACCTAATGCATTAAATACTTTTAATGTATTAACCCTAATTGTAGTGTGTTACAGACAATATCATAAACAGTTAATGCTTATGCTAATATTGAGTGTATCAATTAATAATTTTATGGGGGGCAAAAGGAAATTTTGCTGTTACAAAACTCAAAATTACACTTGTTAATGTAATCAAACTCCAAACTTTAGACCATTAAACACATGTTGTTGTAGCCGAAAGTATAGGTAATTGTGAGACAGCAGCGAGATTGATGTGAGAGAGCTGACCAAGGGTTACCTAGAAGGTCGGCAACAGGGTCGCTGCTCCCTCGCTTAATGCAGAGTAATTAGATTGAGATCTCGGAACAGAAAAAAAAGGAAAACCTTCGGAACGTTAGATTAATTAAAAATTCATGCATAATTCATAATTAAAAAGGAATCTGTAATTGGAAATGATTAGCGCCCTCAGCTCCATCGTGTGACCTCTTGCCTGGATGCAGAGGGACTGCTCCTTTCTTAGTTAACTTCATCTCCGTCTTGGTGGAACGTGCAGAGTCTACGCTCAGTGCACTGCCGTCCCCTTGTCGCCCATGAGTTTCTGGACCCCCAAACAATCAGGTTTAGGTCCCAGAGGACTAGATAAGACTCCTCAACAATGCGGGCTGGAGTTAATACGTAGTGGACATGTCCTGCTAGACTGAGGCGTGATGTTCCAAGCAGGAGCTAACCTTTCGATAGAGATGGATCAGGTTAGGCCTCAGTCAACTAGTTTGTATGGATTTATTTTTTAAATTTCAGCTTTACCTTTAATAATTTATGAAGCGGTGCTTTAACAGGGATGATCTAAGTGACACCACTTCTCATGTGCTGTGCTTTAGTGTGCTGAAACTGTCAGGATGCTGAAACTGTCTCTGAGAAGTTGCGTCTCTTAAGTCATCCCCTTTAAAGCAATGCTTTACAGCTATCAGAGCAGTGCTTTTCTAACATGTTCACTGCCTTTTAATAATACATTTTAATTCGGAGACTTAAGCCCCGTTCACACTGCCAGCGACTTTTTCGCTGTATGTCGCTAGACTCTGTGCTGTGAAGACGCTTGTGGGCATTCCTACTGCTGTAGCTCTGTTATTGGTAGACTGCACATCTGGACATATCTGGACATATAAAATGCAATCACAAACTGTATATTGCCGGTAAAACTAAGATATCATTCTATTATGACTAGGAATTAGACTTAAAAGAAATAAAAGTACCATTCTGCTGTTGGAGAGTGTTGATATATAAACTACAGCAGTGCTCGTGCATTAAATCATTAACCGGTGCTAAACTGCTCACTGCATCATGTAATTAACAACTCGAACCATCAATGTATGAATCAAACTCACTTAGACAGCCAACGGTTTCTTTTCTACGCATCATTTTTTATATCCATGTATGTGGTTACAGTAAAATCATATAAAACAGTGAAATCGCTCAGGAAATCTGTCCTGTCTTGCCTGCACTCGAGACGTTGACGTGTGAGCGCCACTGACAGATTCTTCACTCCTATTGGTTGTCGCTCACGAAATTCGCTGTTCATTTGCATGAAGTTAAACAATTCTTAAAGGGGTCATATGATGCGATTTCAAAAGTTAAGAGTCAGCCACACCTACCTAAAACGGCTCGTTCTAACACGCCCTCACATATCTAGGTCACTATGTGGGAAGATTTGCATAACGCTGCCCAAATGTTCACGCAAAGAAAGAAGGCGTAACTTTTATTCTC
>NW_015539839.1:439007-446992 GCF_001515605.1 Sinocyclocheilus anshuiensis | reverse complement strand
ATGCAACGCAATGCGTAAAAAGACAGTATAAGTCATTATAATCCGTAATTATGTCCCCACTGGATGCAACAAATGGTTCGTTTATAATGGGTTTTAATGTTTTTGAATCATCGCTCCGGCCTGACAGGGCATCATCACAATATGGTGAGGGGCGTAACATTTCCGTCTCACGCTTGAGGTATTCGGCCGATCATAACGCACTGGATAGCTGGCCAATCATAGCACACCTCGCTATTTCAGACCGATGAGCTTTGTAAAAATCGACGCGTTTCAGAAAGGCAGGGCATAGAGGAGAAACAATAATGTACAGTATGTGGAAAATAATGTGTTTTTTTAACCTTAAACCGCATAAACACATTTCATTACACCAAATACACAAAATACTGTTATTTTTAGCAGCATCATATGACCCCTTTAACTTTTGTCGCTTGACTCGCATCGCTTGACGCCCACATTCTGTCGCCAACGGTCACTGTCGCCGGAAGTCGCCCGCTCTCCATTGAAAATGAATGGGAGCATGTCGCTTTGTCGCTGTCGCTGGCAGTGTGAACGGGGCTTTAGGCTCAGTGTTTTGTAGCATGAACATTTGGTTTTTGAGAATACGTGCTATGTTAAAAACTGTTCAAATGTCATTATTGATTAGTCGGATCTGTGAGTGACATCACTTTACAGTGACATATGCATTTCTGTGGGAAAAAAAAAAACATGAAACATGGCAGTCACGGAAATGCACATGATCCAAGTTGTCAAAAACAGGAGAGAAAATTATTACACTTATAAGCTCATGTGCTGTTCAAAAAATTAATTTTTGCTTTGCACATAACTTGAATTGTATGGTTATATTCTTATCTTCAAATGCTGCAAATTCACGGAAGTATTTTCATTTTGCAAAAAGACACATCCTGACCACAAGTGAATCTCTGTGAAACTTCATGTACTGAAGTGCATTAAAGGGTTAGTTCACCCAAAACTGAAAATTCTGTCATTAATTACTCACCCTCATGTCGTTCCATTTCCATACTTAAAGGGATAGTTCACCCAAAAATGAAAAATCTGTCATTAATTACTCACCCTCGTGTCGTTCCAAACTAGTAAGACCTTCGTTCATCTTCGTAACACAAATTAATATATTTTTGATGAAATCCGAGAGCTTTCTGACCCTGCATAGACAGCAATGCAACGGACACGTTCAAGGCCCAGAAAGGTAGTGAGGACATCGTGTAAATAGTCCATGTGACATCGAGAATACGTTTTGTGCACAAATAAAACAAAAATAATGACTTTATTCAACAATTTCTTCTCTTCCATATCAGTCTTTGACGTTCGTTAACGAGAGTAACTCGACGCACGCAAAGATATTTTTTTATTTGCACACAAAAAGTATTCTCATAGCTTCATAAAATTACGGTTGCACCACTGATGGACTATTTTAACGATGTCCTTACTACCTTTCTGGGCCTTGAACGTGGTAGTTGCATTGCTGTCTGTGCAGGGTCAGAAAGCTCTCGGATTTCATCAAAAATATCTTAATTTGTGTTCCAAACAAAGATGAACGAAGGTCTAACGGTTTTGGAACGACATGAGGGAGAGTAATTAATGACAAACTTTTCATTTTTGAACTTTCCCTTTAATTATCTATATTTGTTTGTGCTTTCATGTTTCTTTATAATTTATAATAGATTTTTTAATACTTAATTCTGCCATTTGTGCCTAATTGGAACTGTAGAGCACAGAAATTGACAGAACGCAAAGTAGGACAGAGAGGGGTGCAGGATCAGGAAAGGATCAGGTCACCCGAAGTGCTTCTTACAAGTAATTTGTGTCTGACAAATTTTTGTCAAAGATTTGTCTCATAAAATTGTATATAAAGTATAGATACACAGTTTTGGGTATGTAAAATAAAATGAAACTTTTTGTATAAAATTAAAACTATTAACTTTTAGCATACATTCATGCATGATGTACATTATTTAAAGCTGGATTGGGCATAATATATATTGGGTTTGTGTGTATATGTATAGATGTGGCTTTTGTATGCAAATAATTGATTAATTAAGTAATCATTAGTCGCAGCCCTACTCAGAAATTGTACAATGTACATTTATGATTCATACTGCTACAATACCAGTTAGGGATTTGCAAATGTAATTTTTTCTTTTGTTTTTACTTGGGCTGCAACTTGATTTTCACCAGCGAATGTGGCAACGTATTTGTGCACATCCTTCAAATTTCTTAAGTAGTGTCTTGAGTGTTATCTATTGTTGTCATACTCCCACTTGGGGTACATGAGGGAAAGAGAAACGGAGAGAGAAACAAAAGAATGAAAAATGGGAAAGGAATTAAAGAACTAGAGATAGAAGTGTAAAATAGTAGACTACTGCTTTTAGAGTTCCCCAGGCAAAACACACACATGCTCACGCACACATGAGGTGAACTCTCACCGACCTCTGACATAATTGGCCTATCATTTCTTTGGACTGCCTGCTTCTCCTCTGAGTTTCAGACCAATCCGCTTTGATTTTCCTCTACGCTGACACGACTGTCAGCCATCCAGTTGCGATACACATTTTGATTTGAAGATGAAAGCTGGGGAAATGCTTTGAAATCCAGGCTCCTACACATGCTTGCTGGACCTAATTCAGTAATGACAGTTCACACGTTGCCTCTTCCTCTCAGAGAAAGTGACACTGGGTGTGACTCTGGTCACGGGCGAATAATTGCCTTGTACAATTGTGGTAGGTGTTAAAACTGGTGAATCCAAGGAACGAAACAGAAGCTGGAGTGTTTTCTCCATCTGCATTGTTTTTGTATGCTCTTCTTTCATTTGTTCCTTGTAGTCCTCGCAGCATGGAGGTTTGCCAGCCATTTCCCACATTCACCATGCTGCAGTTGCACTCATAAGTGACCCCTGCTGCATCCAGTGTCCAGTGATGTGTAGCTGCACCGTAGCTGCTTCATGTAGCAAAGCCTTCCTGCCGTAGCAGACTGTTGGCTGTTGTTGTCCCCTTAACCTGCCACGTTAAGCCATCCTCGGCGGGAGCGCTGACCAATTGTCAGAGCTGGGAGCAGAGCTGCATGACATAGGTGGAAAGCTAATGAAGTGGTCCAATAGTGGGCAGCCGCAACAGAGTGAGAGGTGACAGGGTACTGGACAAGCGCCCAGCAGAGAAACGAATCAGCCCACAGAGAGGAGGAGGCAAAAAAAAACTGAGGCCAGGTGACAGCAACGGCAGATGACAGCCTCACCGACGAGAGCAGAGATAGCCCCAGTGTTGATGTAACACTGACCGGGGGCTTCACTCCAGTCACAGCAAGAGAGAGAGAGAGCAGAGACAGCGAGAGAGAGGCTGCATTCAGACACAAGCTGAATATGATTGTCAGTGCTGTTCAGAGCGCTAAATGTGGTTATGTTCACACATTTTAGTGAAATGAAAGAGACAACCGTATTCAATAATCAAGTCACACTTAATGAGTCACACTTAAATGTTAAAAAGTATTAAAATGTCTTGGAAATCACTTTTCAAAATTTAATGGCATAAAAATACTAAATTCCTTAATAACGTCTTAAATTTAGTTTGTTAAGGTCTTAAGTTCTTTTGTATGGTACATCTAAATGAATTATGAGCTATTTCTATCATCATGTCACCATATGGCGTTTTATTTAGTAAAAATGGATAGTTCACCCAAAAATGAATATTCTGTTATTAATTACTCACCCTCATGTCGTTCCAAACCCGTAAGACCTTCATTCATCTTCAGAACACAAATGAAGATATTTTTGATGGAATCCGAGAGCTTTCTGACCCTGCATAGACAGCAACACAACTGAACACAACACAACTTGTTTGCAAGCAGAGTAATGCACACGCATGCGTCGTGGGACTCTCGTGAACACGCGCCGAAGACTGACATGGAAGAGAAGAAATTGTTGAATAAAGTCGTTATTTTTGTTTTCTTTGTGCACAAAAAGTATTCTCGTAGCTACATAAAATTAAGGTTGACCCACTGATGTCACATGGACTATTTTAACAATGTCCTACTACCTTTCTGGACCTTGAACGTGTCAGTTGCATTGCTGTCTACTGTATGCAGGGTCAGAAAGCTCTTGGATTTCATCAAAAATATCATAAAATGTGTTCTTAAGATGAACCAAAGGTCTTATGGGTTTGGAACGACAGGAGGGTGATTAATTAATGACAGAACTTTCATTTTTGGGTCAACTATCCCTTTAATATTGCTGTTTATTAATGAATATTGATATATTGGTAGATATAAATATGTAAAGATTCTTATATGAGCTAATTTAGTGAAAAATGTGGAAAACATGCCTTGATTATTTTAACTAGATTTTTACTGTATATTGTCCTACATAATCTTGAATTGGCCCAAATTATGGCTACTCTGAAAAATACCCTTTTTATACAATTTCAGAACATTAAATGTCATCTAAAGAATAAAAATATCAGGATTTAAATGTCCAGCCCTAATTGCTCCACAGAACAGTAGAGGATGGAAATTAGACATAGGTAAAGCAATTTTGACATGAATGTGAATGTGTATTATGTACTCACTCTCATGTCGTTCCAAACCTGTATGGCTTACTTTCTTCTGTTGAACATAAAAGAAGATATTTTGAGAAATGTCTCAGTGGATTGTTTTTTGGTTTTGTTTTTTGGTAACCAAAACTGTTATATATTGTTTTTTGTTCTGCAGGAGAAATAAAATCATACATGTTTGGAACAACACATGTCTGATCAACTTACACCTCGGTTGGATGCAGTTGTAAGACTTTCTGGTTTATGAAAGTTGACATGTTTGATACACCATTTAGTCACTGTCGCTATGGTTACATGCATATTCACAGGGGCATGACTTCAGTTATTTGTTAATACACGCAGTGTTTGATCTGCTTCTTTGTGCTGTTATATGAACAGCACAATTTAAGAGTCACACCCGTTCAATCTTGAACACTGACAGTGTGAATGGAGCTAGAAAGATGGCAGCTTCCACATAAGACCTCCACGGTGAAAATATTCATGCCAAAGATGATTTGATGACAGGACGGAATTTGAAAGATCAAGATATGCACTTGGGATTACTCTTTTATGAAAGTCTAATAAAACAGTCGGTAAACAGAAAGTGCTATTTTCGTTGAGCTTAATTTTGGTATTTTGGAGACATTCATGCCTTATGAGGAAAAAAAAAAACTTGGCTGGCGGATTAAGCTAATAAATTATTCAGCGCTCTCTGTAACATGAATTCGAATGGAAATTTTGCTCTATTTTTAGCTGCAAACCGAAAGGTCACTAGAGTGGTGTGACTTTGTATCTCCGCACTCATGTCTCCAGCTTGTACTTTTCTGCATGTCTTCCAAAGAGAGGGCGCTTGTGCGCGTGCCGTACGCCCTGTCCCTGTCTGATAGGACACGTGACCCGACACGCTCTTAATTAGAGGATGCCCTTCCAGGTGCTGACCGGACCACGCTAAGTCCGTCCGCTGACATCTGACTGGTGACATTTCCAGCCGGTGCCACCACATACACCACCCCCGCCGCCACCTCGTCCACCGCCTGCACTCTCCACGTGAAGGTCATAAACTCTCCCAATGGCTCCCGACGATCTTTAGCTCATAGTCGTGTACTGTCCCCTAACCTGACTGTACCTTCAATGCTGTCACGGATGCACGTCACCATTAATCAGTCATCGGAGTGAGGCGGTGGTCAGCTCGTGGAGATTGATGAGAAGAGTCAGCGCAGTCGTGGATGGTGTATGTACTCGGATTTGGGGTGGTGGGGAGATCAGATGACTGCTGAGGGGAGTGTGGTAGAGACAGGAGGGGTGAGTGATCACTGCTGATCTGTAAGAGAGATGAAAGGAAAAATGGTGAGAGAGGGAGGGAGGGAAGAGGATGGGCAGGCACTTGTGTGGAAAAGATTGACAGAACAGGAGAGGAGGTGTGATATGGAGATCAAAGATAGATAGGACAATTTTGACATTTTGAATGTGTGTCAAAGCATGTAGGCCTACAGTGTGTGTTAATGAAAGATTTTTAAAACATGGAAAAGGCTGTTTAGAACAAAAATCCCCACAATGATAGTAAAACCTGAAATCAGCTAGATTGTAGAGACCAATCAAAGTAGTACTTTAAAGATGGACGCTTTTCACATTTCCAGGGATTTCAGAAGCGGAAGTCACCATGAATGGGTCAACTTCTTCAGTGGAGAATGGAAGCTACAACAAATATAATTGTTGTGTTCCCATTTTACTAGTTAATTAAAGCCCAGGTAATAAAAGTATAGTGTTATAAATGTACATGCATTTTTTAAATGAAAAGCTTTGCTAGATGTACAATGCCACTAACTGTGAAAATGCATCTTCACATTCTGTTAAAACACTCTGTTACTTAAAGTCGCAATGAAAAAGAAGTAGCAAGAGATTTTTCTTTCATATGTATGTTCAAAAGACTGGATTATCAAAAGAAAAAGAAAAAAAGGTTTATTTGTTGGTTGTATGGATGGAGGCAGTTTTGAGGTCAGTTGTAAGAAAGGGGCGATTTTAAGCAGAATACTGTAAATGAGCTGAGAAATCCGGCATAAGTTGTTCCATTGGTAGATAGAGTTATAACATTTTGATTTAAAAAAGTTGCCCACTTAGTTAAAAATGAACAAGTGTGATCAAGTATGTAAAAATGTTTTTGTTGAAAATGGCCTCCTTACCCTGATTCAGAGCTGTAAGCTTGATTTATAATTTAAAGGGATAGTTCACCCATAAAGGAGAATTCTGTCATTAATTACTCAGCCTCATGTCGTTCCAAACACATAAGACCTTCGTTCATCTTCGGAACACAAATTAAGATATTAGAGATTTCTGACCCTGCATAAACAGCAACAGAACGTGCATCATGGTACTGTCATAAACGCACGTCGAAGACTGACACGGAAGAGAAGAATTTGTTGAATATAGTCATTATTTTTGTTTTCTTTGCGCACAAAACGTATTCTCGTAGCTTCATAAAATTAAAGTTGAACCACTGATGTCACTTTCTGGTCCTTGAACGTGGTAGTTACGCTGAACGAATGTCTTACAGGTTTGGAACGACATGAGGGTGAGTAATTAATGACAGAATTTTAATTTTTGGGTGAACTATCACTTTTAGGTATTGGGTAGCATTTGTCAGGAAATGTCAGTTTCATGTCATTCATCTTTGTGTGGTTACATCACATTGGTAAACAAAGATAAGAAGGTCTGGCTTTTACAGCACATGTATGGTGCGGTGAGAGGTGTGTTTATGGGTCTGGTTCAGGTTTTACCTACATTGTGGGAAACAAATGTTCCTACATGGTTATTAAAACCTGAAATCATCTGCATTGTGGGTACCAGCCAACAATATCCACAAGGAGAACGGTTTAATGAACTTACTAAATCATATTTTAATTAAAATCTAAAACAGAGACAAAAAGGAATCCACACACCTAGTCAGATTGCAAATTCAAAAGAACACGAGGCTTCCAGTCTGATCCGCTGTGCACTTTCACCTCTTGACAATGCATCATTAACACTTTCTGGATCATCAATATGTATATTTTGTACTGTAACCCATCACTTAAACTCTTTTGATCTGAATCTTTGACTGTTTGATTGTACCTTTGTTTTGTATAATAGATGTTTGGGTTTCATTCTGTTTTTTCCCCCAAAACCGACCTTTTGTACACTAGCACTCAAACATTTTGAAATAAATTAATACTTACTTCAGCATTTAATTGATCATTAAATTTTACTATATTGCTGTTTGTACTGTAATTTTGATTAAATAAATGCCAAATTGGTGAGCAATAAGAGACTGCTTCAAAAACATTTAAAAATCTTACTGACTTTTCTAAAGATGCAAAAGGGTTAGCAATAATAGGGGAAAGAAAATATCATTAGATATAAAAACAAAGTCATAACCAACATAGAAAACAAACGTGTGTGTGTGTGTGTGTGTGT
>NW_015539839.1:419632-438746 GCF_001515605.1 Sinocyclocheilus anshuiensis | reverse complement strand
TGTGTGTGTGTGTGTGTGTGTGTGTGTGTGTGTCAAATCGAACCAGTGGCCTGTGTTCTGTTCCTGGCACTATTAAGAAGGGGCTCCATGTCTTAATATTAATTATTCATTGAAGCCTGATTAGAAATGGCCCACTTTTACAGCATATTGAGTGAGAAAAAAATGTTTCTTACTCTCATCTGAATTCGGCAGAAATATATCATCATCATCAATCATTTTCTGTGTAATTACAGACAGTCAGCATAAACACACTTTTAGATGTTCACACTGTTAGATGATTCAGAAACAACACAGTCCATATTTTCCATAAAACTGTCTGTGAGATTGTTTTCTGCTGGGCTTTCAGTCTAGCCCCAGAAGGCTCATCATGTCCACCAAATTTCGAAAAGACAATTTAGCCTATTTCTTCCTGATCTATTTATCTTGTCTTTTCAAAAGGTTTCCTTTCTTTTAATATGGAGCCAAAGCTAGACAAACAATTATTAATAGAAGCAAATACAAAACCCCTAAATCATCTTCTGCATTGATGCAGACTTATCTAAACTAACTAACAAACCATAATGTTTGGATACCTTATTTTAAAGAGTTAGTTCACCCAAAAAAAGGACATTTCTGTAATTATCTATTATTCCAAACCATATGGTTTTATTTCTTCTGTAAAACACACATTTTTAATCACACATTTCTATCATGCAGCTTAAGAAGACACATACAGTCACATACCCTTTAAACCTTGCCATCAACAAAAACATGGGCTTCAGGACATAGTTCTCAAAACTCTTGCTTGTCTTTTTCTTGCCCCACAGCAGCGAACCAGAAGGAGGCCCTAAAGGGTACATTCTGTGTCAAGGAGGAGCCCCAGGCGGAAGAGCCCCTGAGCTCTCGGAGGGGACCAAGCTATACCTTCTGCCAAGAAGGACCCCCAGGGTCCACCAAGCCACGAGAGGAGGGGAGCCCGATGTTGGGCAAGAGCAGCCTACTCAGCCAGGACATCAACGTCAAAGTGGCCTCTGAACTGCTTATGAAGCTCTCAGGTCAGCAGATGTATTTTGGTGCATGCACTCATATATGTGTGTGCCTTTTCAGGCTTGAATTTATGAATGCTTTTGAGGAAATTCAAAAGGCCAAAGGATTGAGTGAGTGGGTGTGTGTGAGAGAGATGTGTGTGCTTTGCATTCTGTTTCTTTTTTTTTTTTTCGACACATTGCTAAGGTCATATGTAGAAGACACTTAATGCAACAGTACTACTAAGGTTAAAGAATAAGCTAAAGTTTGTATATTTACATCAGAAATATGTCTATACATTATGTAAAATTATGTAAAACACTGTCAGGTCATCATAAAATCCAGCAGCTGTTTAGATTTGTTCGTGTTTGTCTGCAAAGTTAGTTGTTCTTTCGTTCTTTTCACTCCCTCTTTCTTTTGCACTTTCTCTCTCTCTCTCTCTGACCTGCTGCTGTCCATTCCACTCACTCATGTGTTCTGGGCAGAAGGAAAAGGGTCAATTCCTTTTCATGTTGTTCAGTCAATGTGCTTTTTATCCTGGGCAGTCCTCTGCCAAAATAAACCCATTGATTGCTGTTTTGGGCCGCTGGTCCAATCTTTATTTGAACTCTACAGAACAATGAGATTGAAACAGTTCAGGTCTAAAAAGTATTCTGTGTCACATCCACTTTGTGTACACTTTTGTGTTTAAATGCAGTTGAAATAGACTCACCACCACAAAGATGCAACTTTATTTGTGGAAAAAATGCTTTATTGATAAGACACAGTAGAGAGAGGGTAGGAAATTATGGGGAGAAAGGGGTCGATCATGGTCGTGTTGCAAGCCAGACTTGAACTTGAACATGGGCACTGTGTAAGACTATATGCACCACAAAGCCACAGCACCAAAAAATTAAATGCTTTTTCATTTTCTCATATTAATCAGAGATGGGTTAAAATCAGTTAGTCAATGCATAACAATTATTTCCTTAACGATTCTGAACTAAACAAAAAAACAAATCCGACAAACGAAATGAATTTAACAAAATGTGTAGTGACTGTTTTGCCTTTGTATCGCAAAATAATCAATAACAAAAAATGTATATGTTTCATGAATCATTTGGGTGACTCCATGAATCAGACTCCATAATCGAATTGTGGGAAATTTCCACCTTGAAGTCGGCATAAAACTGAAATTTTGATTGCTTTTTCTTTCGTATTGTGACATAAATCTGAGTGAAACTACAAGAAAAAATGTAGGACGGGACTTGATTTTGTTTCCATTTGGACTTGATTGGATCTTTGTCATGCTAACTGTGGTGATTGTTTAAGTGACAGGTTACTAATAGGGAGAGAGTGGAACATTGTTGGACAACTTTGAGGCCCGGCTATACTTCATTTTCCGCATTCCACTCCGTCTCACGCACAGCTGTGTCTGTCTGCACAGCTTTTAAAGTGTATTCAAGCACGGATGAGTGCAAATGGATGAGTTTGACACCTAGTGGATTCTCCTGTCTCAAGAACATTCTCCTTGTGCATGTGCGTGGATGTCCGCGAACCTTACTGACGAAAATTACATGAAACGCACAGTGAGCGAACCGTCGCGGAACGTGGACGGCTGATGTATACTTTGAACTTTATTGCCCAGCCCTAAATCATTTATAAAAAAACCCTGCAGTAGTCAATAAAAAATAATTAAAGTACTTTAAATAAAATAACCACATTTTCTTTTTTGTGTAACGCTACACTTCTTTATGCATCATGTCTTGAGAAAATAATTGTGAGTTCACAGAGGTGGGATTTTAGATGTGCTTGCAAGGTAATAAAAGAGCTGGAGAAAGAGACAGATAAACAGAAAATGAGTGAGAAAATCACTTGTCAAAGAGAGAAAGAGAGAGAGAGCAAGATCTAGAGTAGTCCATTACAGAGGATGATAGGGAGTGATTCACTCTAAAGCAGCGTATTTGACGGGCACCACACACCAGCTGCTGCTGCTCCCTCCCCATGATGCCTTACACTTCAGCGTGACTCAGCCGCACCAAGAGAGAGCTGGTTTTAACACGTGTGCTTCCTCACTGCACAGCCCCAGGTCACGTTTCCCCAGAGAGGGAGTGAAAGTGTGCGCATGAACTAGAGAACCAAGTCTATGAGTATGGAGTAGTAAGACGCGAGAAAAGGAATAAGTACGCTTCATTCACGTTGTCATTGAGCATTATGTGTGCGAGTAAAGCTCAATGAGAGGTCTCCGTGACTTCCCACATCAAAACTCTCCATGTGCTACTACAAGCGAGAGCCTCTTTCCCGCTCACCCCAACTCCAGGATGTGTTTCCTCAGCCTCTCTCTCTCTCCGTCTCCAGAGGCCAGGAACAGGGACCAATTAGCCTGTTTGTTGTCAAACTGAAGCAGTTTTTCACGACATGGCCTCGCAGATCCGTCTCAGCGCGGGCACCGTGGCATGCAGACATGCAACCAAGTGGATCTTAAGAGCCGCGCTCTGCTAGCTGCAGGCTGGGGATCAATGCCATGGAAACAATGACATCGTCTGTGGTCTTGTGTGTGTGATGCAGTGGTGCAGTCTTGAGAGGTCATTTGGGGGAAGGTCATCTCCGTCTGGCTCATATGCTCATAAGCACACTGCCCTGCTGACCGAGGATGTCTTGACAACCCCCTCGTTCTTCTTAAGACCATCTAACATGGCTTTACATGACATGCAATGTGGGTTGTCTACCGTAGTGGTTGTTTATAGTGTCGTTTGGCACTGTCGTGCAAACCTCTGCAGACTGCGCACGCAAACTCACTGCGCTCACTAAGTGTTTATGCTTGACATGCTCGCCATTGCGTTGTTTTCAAAAACAATGGCCGGTGATGCAGAATATCAGATTAAACGGCAACGAGAAGAAGTAGAACTTTACATTTAGCTTCTAAGTCTAGATGACGTTAGTTAAAAAATTACTTTTAAACATGCATTAATAATTATTCTTACTTATTCTAGGTGTGTTTATTGACTTTAGCTAACTTGTCTTGTACAGTTGACTCCAAACAGTTAATCTGCCATAACAGTCAGTAAATAAGGGTGCTTTCCATAGACTGTATGGTGCTTTAACACTGGCACTTTTGGTGCGCACCCGGGTTCGATTGACGTCAGAGTTCGGTTCGTTTGGATGATGTGAACGCTGTCTTCCAAACTCAGGTGCGCACCCGCGAACCGTACCCAAGTCTACTTAAAGTCCGCGTGAACTGGAAGTTGCTGCCGACTTTATTTCAGTGAAGTGACGTATTTCCAGCTGAAACGGAATATTGAGGAGAGGGCGTAGTTTAATTTTTGCGCTCCTCCTCTCATCTCTTACTCATAGCAAACTAACTATTGTTTTGCCCAAGCCGTCAAACTGACGCCATCAGAGAAGGAATGCCATTCCAGAGCGGAAGTAAATGTTTAGATTTTGATTAAAGATTACCAAAACAAACAATTTTTTTCAGCGGATTAACTTGCACGGATTAATTGTTCACATCAAGACTAGCAATGTGCGCTAATAAAGTAAATAAAGTCAATTTTGATTTCATGCAGACTTTAAAAGTGGTGGTCTGGGGTATGGTTTGAACTCCAGTACGGTTCGCTGCTGATGTGAACGCAATCGTACCAAATCACGGAAGTGAACTGCTATTAATGACGTATTATTTGATAAAAATGTGTGTTTGTGTGTGTTTCACTCACTTTCCTGACGAGCGTGACTGACACGCTGCAAACAGAGAGCTGTATATCTCATTTCTGTTCGCCTTAGAACCTAAGCGTTCTTTAGATCATTTGCAGTACATTCGTAAGTCAGACGTAAGTGCCGTTATGTACCGAAGCTTTGTAAACAAAACGAACGGTTCAAAAACGTAAATATATAAAAGTGCAGAGAGCAATGTTATGCATTTGCCGCCTTCTCCTGCGCCGTCGTTACTAAGCAACGGGGGTAAACAGCTGCTGGCTTGATGACACAAACGAACCGCGGTTCAGACCCAAATCAATTAATATTATGAACACAGTCCAGCAGGGGGAGGGGGGAGCAATCGAACTCGGTTTCGGACCAGGCAAGCGAACCAAGTGAGAAAGCACCCTACTGTTGAAATCCTGCAAATTACAGAGCCCTGCACATGACAGGAGGAAGATATAGTGGCCACAAATTAAAAACTTGTTCCCACAAATGAATTTGTTATCTTGTTTTAAATTGTGACCACATTGTATCAAATCATTCCCTTGTGGCAATTATTTAAAGGGATGGTTTACCAAAAAATTCTGTCAATTCTGTCATTCCAAACCCCTAAAATGTTGATTAATCTTCGAAAATTAAGGTATTTTTAATGAAATCTAAAATGTTTCCCTCCCTCCATTGAAAGTTTGGGTAACCAAACATAGATGATCCAACAAGGTCATAAGGATGTTGTAAAATCCATATGAATCAAGCAGTTTAATTTAAAACTGTTGAAGAGATACAATCGCATTACATGATTAACAGCTCTGATGTTTTTTGATTGTGAAATGACTTGTTCTTTGTGGAGGGGTTTTGAAGTTAACTTAGGTAACTTCTATGCATACTAGCTTAGCATACCACCAGCTGATTAGCCTGCTAGCTTAGTCAATACCCCACATAAATGCTTAGTTCTGTCATAACAATTCTCTGAGAGTTTAGCATGGTAATATACATGGCAATGTTAATGTGTTTGGTCTTGGCGGAATAGATCTGCTACTGCTGCTTTTGCTGTGGCAGAACAAGTACCAAGACTTGCTACTGCCAATACATCCACAGACATGCTGCTTGTAGGAAAAACTGCAGCTGCACATGTAACATATGTGACCCTGGACCACAAAACCAGTTGTAAGTCGTTGGGGTATATTTGTAGCAATAGTCAACAATACATTGTATGGGTCAAAATTATCGATTTTTCTTTTATGCCAAAAATCATTAGGATATTAAGTAAAGGTCATGTTCCATGAAGATATTTTGTAAATTTTCTACTGTAAATCTATCAAAATTTAATTTTTGATTGGTAATATGTGTTGCTAAGTTCTTCATTTGGACAACTTTAAAGGTGATTTTCTCAGTATTTAGATTTTTTTGCACCCTCAGATTCCACATTTTAAAATAGTGGTATATCGGGCAAATATTGTCCTATCCTTACAAACCATACATCAATGGAAAACTTATTTATTCAGCTTTTAGATGATGTATAAATCTAGGGCTGCACAAGTAATCAAATGCGATTGTCATGCACATCTTGTCAGTAAAGCCGGTTCTATGATTAGTAGTAAATCTCCATCACCTGCTTTCAGATGGAGCAGCATTTACTACACAGAGCCATAGTTCTCTGACAAGGTACGGAAAAAAATTGTAGACGATATAGTCGTATATCGTTCGCGATAATGACAGCTGTTTGCGTAGCTTCTCAGTGAACTACGGCTCTGTGTAGTAAATGCTGCTCCATCTGAAAGCACGTGAAAATACCACATTTAATAACATGTTCGAACTCCAAACTCACTTCATAACGTCAGCCGAGTGTTTGAAATAAATCTTTCTGTGAGATGATGTGGCTTCTTACACAGAATAAGGCACGCAACATATTTCATAGTATTCTAAGCAGTGATAAAGGCTATGTCGATTAGCATTGCATTATTATATACTTTATTATAATGAAAATTATAATAATAAGAACTCAGATAAACCATATATTACTGTAGTTGTGTGTTTATTTGTCACGTTGAATCAATGAAAGCATTTAAATCTTCTGTTTATTCAGCAACCGCTATAGAGGTTTCCTGGGTTTCTTCTGCGGGGTGTATTTGGAGTTTCAGCGCCCTCTGGCCTTTGGATGGAGATTTACTGCTGATCACAGAACCGTGCTTCACTGAAAGATACGCATGACAATTGCAGCTTCTGTCTAATCGCGATTTCGATTTCATTTCGATTTATCGTACAGCCCTATATAAATCTCAGTTTTTAAAAAATTACCCTTATGACTGGATTTGTGGTCCAGGGTCACATACATGAAATTACCCTGTAGCAGATCTGTACAGGTGGAGCTGGGGAAGGTGGAGGGTTTCTCAAGCGTGCTGCAACTGCTACAGCAAGCTCTAGCCAAGTATTTGAATGCTAAGCAGCAAGCCCATTGGCTGCTGATGCAAAAAGAAACCAAACACCTGTGCCATGTGATAATGATGTCATTATATCAGATTGAGTTAGAACCTATCGGCCTGCGCCATCTAGAGTTTCATGACAGAACTTTGTATTTATACGTTTTTATACTTGTTATACTTTTATGTTTGATAAAGCTTTTAAAAATCACTACCCACCGGGGTCCTACGTATACTCAACTCAACAGGCAGACCAAATTGTTCACGACACTGTAGTTTTTCTCTGCCACAGAAGTACAAGTGCATCTGCTCATGTACCTTCATGACACTTATCTCTTGGTTGCTCCCGGGGGATTGTCCATGTGATTAAAAGTTCATGGTCCCATTGTGTGAAAGTTACTGAAAAATGAGAAACTGACCACTGGGCCTGGTTAGCTTGTAGCAATTTGGTCTTAAGCACTGACAAGACATCAGTAAGACATTTTTGTTAGTTTGTTTCATGGTGTGGATAGCAGCTTTCCTGTTTTGAGGTGTTGCATCACACGATTTAAAGTAGGTCACCTCCCCCACCCACCCCCCATCAAACCAGTTAACAATGTGTCGACTTCCCCCACATCTGTTTGATGGTAGCTGTTGGCATCCTGGGGCTAATTACCACTGCTGTGTTAGTCCCTCCGCACTGATGTTTCCTGGGCTCCAGCAGATGGACCCTGATGCGGCGCTTCACCAGGGGGCACACAGGACCTAAGAGAGGACTGCCATCCTCTCATCCTCCACGGCGCAACCTGTATTTGTCCATACAGAGATACCACCAATTGCAGCTTTTTCTCAGGGGGATTGTTTCTTGACCTGGTCGTCTCTTCCTCTTCTCTGCCAGGTTCTTGTTCTTTTTTTTATTATACCCAAAGCCAATTAGAGGCATCATCACAGCGCTCAGCAGGAAGACAACATGAGCCATGCCAGCCAGAACTGCTGCAGTAGGCTGCTGGGTGGCCATGACCTCAAAAATCCCACCTCAGAATCATACTACAATGAGATGGAATTAGTTTGAAATTTAGAACTTTTTATTAAAGAAATGTATTTTGACAGAGAGTGGCCATCAATAGAAGAGCAGTGACATTTTTTTCAGTGATTGGAAATGTATATAGTGAAAACGAATATGAAAAACTTCTTATTGACCAGTCCAGTGGTTCTCAGATGGTGGAATTCCTTTAGGCATGACCCTGAACATTTGCACTTTTAAAAATATATATTAAAAAAATATTTTGTGTCTTTATACTTAAAGGGGATGTCTAATGCTATTTCATGCATTTTGACTTATTTACGCTGCTAAAAAGTTGGATTCTTATGCTAAACATGACCCAAGTCTCAAAAAACAAGTTGGACGTATTACGGAGTATTTCTGTGCCAAATATACTCCTTCATGCCTCCAGGATCTCAACTGTTTTCAGAGAGAAGCGGTACAGCTGTGTCTTTCTTTTATAAATCTGATAAAACTAAAGACTCTTTGGAGATATGAAGGATGTAATACTACTCTATAGGGTATGCAAGATTAACATGAGATTGGTAGAAACTGTGTGTTATGTCCCCTTTAAAGGGTTAGTTCACCCAAAAATGAAAATTCTGTCATTAATTACTCACCCTCATGTCATTCCAAACTTGACCTTTGTTCATTTTCAGAACACAAATTAAGATATTTCTGATGAAATCCGAGAGCTTTCTGACCCTCCCATAGACAACAAGGGTCCTACCACGATCAAGGTCCAGAAACGTAGTAAGGGCATCGTTAAAATGGTCCATGTGACATCAGTGGGTCAGCCGTAATTTTATAAAGCTAAGATAATACTTTTTGTGCAAAAGGAAACTAAAATAACTTTATTCAACAATTCTTCTACTCCGCGTCACCCTAGGGCGCCAGAAAGTCAGAAAGCTCTCGGATTTCATCAGAAATATCTTCATTTGTGTTCCGAAGATGAATAGATTACATTAGGGGTACTCAAGTTCAGAGGCCAAGCGGGCCGCATTTAAACCACATAAAATGCAAAGGGCCACAAATTACAATTTGCATCATCAGACTTCATTTAAGACAATATTTGCAGATTTACTAATTTAGAAATGCAGTTTATTACTTATCTAATTCTTGATTGTCCTTAAAATAACACTGAACATATTTTTTTAAAGAGTAAAAAAAAAACTGCCATAATTTATTTAAAATAATTTCTTTCATATTAAGTAAAATGTGAATCCATGAATGTATTTATTGACATATCACTTACTGATATAAAATTATAATTTAACTTAATTTGGAATATTTCGTTATTCCGCAATGCACATAATATTGGTCTTTAAATGCAAGATATTTAAAGTGTACCTGAAGTATACTTGCAATAGTTCGACTTTATAAATATACTTCAGTATATCTTTAGTTGGACTTCAGCACTACTTCCACACAATTAAAATGCATTAAGCACAAAAGTAGTTGTTCCGAATTTAGCAGACTATAGGTGTACCAGTTTAGTATCCAAAAGTACAATTGCAGGGTATTTTTTATTAAGCAAATAAATATGTAAATGCATTTGTAGAATTCAAAATAAATGTATATGTTCTGGATGCTGAACCTCACTGACCACATCTTTGATGCTTTTTCTGAAATTAAAGTCATTTATTTGTTTACATTACATGTGGATAAATGACCAACTAGAGCTGCACGATTCTGGATAAACTGGAGAATCATGACTGTATTTTTTAAATAGATATCACTATTCTCCCACCATGATTCTGAGAGAAAAAAAAACAGACAACTTAACAAAATAACATGTAATTTACTAGAGTTTCTAGTAAAAATTGCTGCAGTCTATTTATAAAATACGATATTTAACGAATTGTTAAAAAAATTAAGTTGAACAAATTATTCAATGAATCACTCAAAGACTTCACTTGTTTCATTCAATGAATCAACGTTTTTTTGAACGAATCTCTTTTTTATGTCACTTATCTCCACCTGCTGGCTTTACATTGTAATTGATACCATCTTTATTTGAAGCGTCGTCACACTCTAAAAAATGCTGGGTTGTTTCAACCCAACTTTGGGTCAAATATGGACTAACCCAACTTTTGGGTTAAATATTTAATGTAAAAATTTAACCCAACAGTTGGGTTAGTCCATATTTGACCCAAAGTTGGGTTGAAATAACCCAGCATTTTTTAGAGTGCACTTTCAGAAAGGTGATTTATTCTATTTTGATCGCTACATAGACAGCAGTGTTTATATCCAAACTATAAACTTTTGTTCCAGTACTTCTGTGATTATTTGAATGTTTGTAACACAGAAATAGCGATACAAAAGACTTTGTAAAGATGTTCTCTCTGGTCAGCGGCAGTGCGAACGCTGATTTAATAGGCTTTAATAGACATATAGCTGAATCATGTCATTTATGAACAAGATTGCGTGGGTGATTGAATCTGTTCGTGATCAGGCTATTTATTTAAATATCCAACAGTACGTGACAGTAAACACACGACGCGGCAATATATGGTTTATCTGTGTTCTTCAAGCCATCTCTGGCATTTTCATAATAATAAACTATATAATCCATGCTAATCGACGTAGCCTTTATTACCATATAGAATATATTTTCTGCCTCATTCTGTGACAAAAAGCGCACATCGGATGCGGCCCATGGGCCACCTGTTGAGTACCCCGGGATTACATGATGGCCTGACCGCACTGATATGTCTGCTTTGTTCCTGTGCAATATTAAGAAACAGCCAAAACTGAAGAAATCGACAAAAAGGAGAGGTATTATTGTTTGCAAGTCTGTGAGCTGGTCTGTTTTTGACTCCCTGATAAACTCTGAATGCAGCACTGTAGTTTGACCATGATATCAATAATGAAACCAGACAGAGAAGTTCAAGTACTTCTAAACAGATGGGTGAAGTTTTAAGATTGCATTGCTTTAAATTAATAAATATATTTATTTTTAGGGATTAGTATTTTGGAACTGGAGTGCAAAATGTACAAGTTTTTTAAGGGCTCTTGTACTGCAAAGGGCCAGTCAAGGGTTGAGTCTCTTACAGCAGCATTATTTGTCAGAAATATTGATATTAATCAGAATATGCCATTATGAGTATGTTGCTCACAGTCCTACAGATTCAACTTAATAAGATTTCTATTTGACCAATGCTGAAATCTTTTGATAGAGTGGTCATTGATGATCACCTGAATGGTGATACTTGGAACAGAACCTCTGGACTTTATGTTCCAAAGGAAGTCCTGTATAGTTTCGAGATGTGGTACGAAACTTTAGAAATCAGAAAAGCGACGCAGTGGCCAAAGACATTCATTTGCATGTGTTCATAGTTCAGTAATTATTAAGAAACGGCACAGTTTGAATGCAATTTAATAACCCCCCAACAGAGTAACTGACAGATATTCTTTACAAATGAGTTAGATTTAGCCCATAATAGTTATCTCGAAAAATGAACCCATGGATTATGCATAATAATAGGAACATTGTAAGTGCGACAGTAATTATGTTGATGAAAGTTGGATTTGTTGATTGTGGATTCATTACAAAAGTTGGGTTTTGCGGCTATAAAAAAGATGAATTTAGCGACACAGTGTCTTAAAGGGATAGTTCACCCAAACTGAAATTTATGTAATTAATTACTCACCCTCATGTCATTCCAAACCTGTAAGACCTTTGTTCATTTTCGGAACACAAATAAAGATATTTTTGGTGAAATCCGAAAGCTTTCTGACCCTCCATAGACAGCAAGGGTCCTACCACATTCAAGGCCCAGAAAGGTACCAAGATGTAATTGTTGCGCACAAAATGTTTTCTTGTAGCTTCATAAAATTACAGTTGAACCACTGATGTCACATTAACTATTTTGTTGATGTTCTTGGTCCTTTCTGGGCCTTGAATGTGGTAGGACCTTTGCTCTCTATGGAGGGTCAGAAAGCTTTCGGATTTCATCAAAAATATCGTAATCTGTGTTCCGAAGATGAACGAAGATCTTACGGGTTTGGAACGACATGGTGAGTAATTAATGACAGAATTTTATTTTTGGGTGATCAATCTCTTTAAAGAAGGGTTTAACATACAAATTGTCAAACGGCTAACTAGCACACAATCATACTAAACTTCTTGGAGAACTTGCATTTCTCAATTCACCATACCTGTTGAAGAAAAACCCCAAACAATTGACTACTTGGTTGAAGGGCAAATAGTTGATCATCCTTGCCCATCCCCATCTTAAAAGATTTCCCCACATGTATTTTATAACTGCAAAAAGACAGCCTTTTCACCAATCTAGAGTGCAGATACTCCTCCCTGTGAAATGAAACCACTGTGAAGCCTGCACAGCCATTTGACCATTTCCTGCATCACACACAACCCAGCATCCCTCAGTAGCCTCTTCAGGGGCATGTGGAGCACTGATTCTCTCTCGCGTTCTCTCTCCAACTGAGGTGAGCGTTGCATCATGATGTGCTGAATTATTGAGAGGCTGTTCGGCCGCTGGTCTGGGATCAGCTCTCTCTTGTCTTTTTGCAGGCTGCAGTTGCTCTGGACCTCTTTGAAGCGGCTGAACTCTTCACCTCGTGTCTAAGCGGGTCATCCTTTCTGTCGGGCCAGAGGAGAAGTAGTGCAGAATGACAACCTCGTTCTCTATCCTTCTCCTCCGCCTCCATCTCACCCTATTTTTTTATATCTCTTCACCTCTAGCTTTTTGTCCACTGCGTCTGCCACTCTGATGCGTCTTTTTTTTTTATGTAAAAATCATATTTAATTATTTTTTTTATAAATAGTACACGTTGCAAGGGTTTTTTTTTTTCAATTATATAATAAATAAAAAGAAAACAGATAGAATAGAAAAAGAATTGAGCAAGCTAGTGTTAGAGGGCTTTTTTTTGCTCTTTGTTAATTGATTTGTAAAACATTGAGAAGCTAGTTTAGTTTTTTTTTTTTTTAAAGAAAACAAGCAGTTAGTAAATAAATACAGTGCAAGTCTAAAAGTTTTTTTTTTAAGAATAGAATTAGAATAGAGACTGCTAGAGTTAGAGGGTCAAATAAAGATGGAAGAGATGTGTTTTTAGCCGATTCTTGAAGATGGTGTTTAATGTTTAACAATAAGATAAATTCATATTTTTAAAAATATATAAACATGGAAAATTGGGCTTTAAAAATAAAATAAAATAAAATGCATCCTTTCAAAGATGAAACAAAAATAGATAAACTAGTCCACCTGACTAATTTACTGTTCTCTTGTCTAATCAATCCCAATTTTTTATCTTTGTTTTCTCTTCCTGATTTCTCTTCTCCCCATCCTCTTCCCTATTTGCATCTCTTCTGTGTGCATCGGTTCCCTTTCTCCCTCTTTCTCTCTCTCACTCTCACCTCCAAATTCATATTCTCAGGCTACTGTAAAGTGCATCAAAATGCATGTGACAAGTGGGGTTTACATGTGTTGAATGACTAATGCTCTGAGGCTGTCAGATTGTTTAGTATGCCAAACAGATGTGGTGGGAACGATGGTTGATTCATGCCTTTATTGTCTAAATGAGGGTGACGTTTGCGGCGCATGTCTTTGACACCAACCTTCAGCAGCTTCTTATATGGCGCCTCGAAAATGTTTGACGTAGAAATAATGGTGGGTGAATGTCACATAATATAATTATAGGTAGTTGACATGGCATCCTTTTGTCAAGCTGGCATGTCGTGTGGTGTGACATGCTTTACGCTGTCTGAAGCTATTTTTAGCAGCATTTTTTTTTTCTTTTAACTGATTTTATAGATAACTTTTATTATACATGCAGTTTGTTTGAGCCCAAATTAATTGAGAAACTGCATGCAATATTCATACTTTTGAAAATGAATCTGTCACAATGGAGGACTATTTAAAATAAAGAATGAAAGCAAAAAGGTGAGATGAAAGAATGTGAATTTTCACCTAAAATCTTGATGCTGATTAAAAAAAAATGCATTTTAGGGGTGGGCAATATTGCTAAATTTTATTTTAAAAATGTTATTTTGTGATAACAATGTAAATCACAATATAGTTGTTTTTTGTTAATTTCTTTGTTATTAATAAAAACGTGAACAAAGAAGCAAATTACAAATGAAATAAAAAAAATACAATAAAACAAAAATGCTACTTAAAACAGTACAGTTTTTCAGGTACACTGGTTTTAACAGTAGCATTACTGTCTTAGAGTAGTAAGACATACTACAGAATTTGAATAATCAAATCTAAAAATAAAGCACTGCCCAGTCTTCACTATATGAACTAAATCTACATTGCATCTTATTAAAGCTAAAAAAGTTATTCAGACAAGAGCAGACAACAGAAAGTATATTAGGCTTAATAACTTTTTAACATCAAGCACATCCCATGCTTTATTTTCTCATTCATGTTTCTTTCTCACTTTAACATGTCAATAACTTGTGGAAATGTGTGAATATATTTACATACCTCAAATATATTTACATAAATCTGTATAAACAATATAGCAAAATCTCTATATCATCTTTATATCATCACCATGATATATATCATCATATATATATATGACAATATATATCACAAAAATAGGACAATTAAATTACTGTAGAAATACATAAAAGAATAATGCTTACTTGAATAAGATATGAAAATATAAAATAATTACCCTAATATAATCGTTTTTCTTTTTTGCAACCTATAATCAGTAATCTGCCAATTATTTTCTGTCAGAAAGTTCTGAATGCGCATGTATTGTATTTACATACAATTTTGTTAGTCTTTACAAAATGGGACTGAACAAGTGGATCCTCCATTTCACATGACAATGAAGTTACAAAATCTTTTTAATTTACAGTTGTTCATACACTGGAGTTTGTGGACCTTTGTGCTGAACAGTCATAGCATAATAGCAGATATTTCTGTATGTAATGTTTAATAAATGCACATTTAAATCAACCTTTCCAAAAAAAAATATGGTATGGTGGGACCCTCAAGTGAGCTGACAAATTTGAAACAGTATATTAATTTGTCTTTCTCACACCTTTCATTGTCAAAGACAGGAAATCATTGATCATGTTTACATGCATGTTCTTAATAAGCTGGTCCCAAGTGTTGTCATATAAACACATTAAACTGTTTTCCTTTAAGCATAAACTGATCAACACAGCCATATTTTTGTCCATTACTCCGATTACCCTGAAATTGTCCTTTACTGTGGATTTAAGTGTATCAGCCATAGTACGCATTGTACGGTAGAAGAGGAGGAAATATAATGTACAATCTCACTCTTTATTGACCCCAAAAAATATAAAAATGTGTTCTCATCTCATACAAATGAAGGAGAAGTCATAGAGTCATAGAAACTGCAAACATCAGAGGAGAATATAAGTTCTAAACACATTTCCTGCTGATATTTTGGAACACTCTGGGGGTTTTAATGCTTTTTTGAACATTGCAGTGTAGGGCTGCACGATAAATCGAAATGGAATCGAGATCGCGATTCGACAGAAGCTGCGATTGTCATGCGTATCTTTCAGTGAAGCACTGTTCTGTGATCAGCAGTAAATCTCCATCCAAAGGCCAGAGGGCGCTCTCGCGCTGAAACTCCAAATACGCCTCGCAGAAGAAACCCAGAAAATGCCTAACGCTGCAGCCGAATAAACAGAGGTTTATCTGAGTTATTATTATTATTATTATAATTTTCATTAAAATAAAGTATATTTATAAGGCAATGCCTTTATCACTGCTTAAATACTGTGAAATATGTTGCATGCCTTAGTCTGTGTAAGAAGCCACATCATCTCACAGAAGGATTTATTTCAAACACTCGACTGACATTATGAAGTGAGTTTGGAGTAAAAATATGTTATTAAATGTGGTATTTTCACATGCTTTCAGATGGAGCAGCATTTACTTCACAGAGCCGTAGTTCACTGAGAAGCTATGCAAACAGCTGTCATTATCGCGAACGATTTCTTCGATTTCAGAATTGCGCATTAAAAGCGATTTTTTTGCATAACTTGTCAGTGAACTACGGCTATGTGTAGTAAATTCTGCTCCATCTGAAAGCACGTGATGTTGATTTCCTGCTGATTACAGAACCGGATTTTTTAACAAAATGCGCATGACAATCGCATTCGATTAATCGTGCAGCCCTATTGCAGTGATCATGTTGTGACGTCACTTAAAAAATCTTGAAATGGTAATATGCTGGCATTGCCAGGTTATTGATTTGATGTCATGAGCTGATTTTGGTAGTTATCAGCATATTGGTGTGCATATGTGCTCACTGGTAAGAAACCGGAAAATGGGATCAGGACACAATGCCAGTTGAATTCGAACCTGCATTTCCCACATGAGCACTAAAGCATGACATGTCTGTAGCATCGGTGTGCCTGTGTTTTCTATTTGATTTCCATAAATCTGCACAAGTTTATCACTCTCAGCGCTCACGAGAGGTTTAACAGGCATGAATCTTTGATAGACCAGATGGCTAAAGAGACTATCTGCGACTGGTCAGCCTCCGTTTAACCTCCCTGCGCTTTCAGTGTGTGTGTGTGTGTGTGTGTTTGTTTGTATTTTCCTTTCTGTATTTGCACATTTATTTACTCATGGTAATTTGCATATCTAACACACTGGCTATTTTAGATGCTTTCAAAACACTGCTGATTGCTGGTTGTGCTCTCTTCCTCATAGTGACCCGCTCTCTACATTACAAATTTTTTACATACATGTGTACAAATGCATTTGAAAGCAGTTACTGACGTCACTCAACCCAAGGCGAGAGTGCATTGCTCTGTGTGTGTGTTGTGAGACTATGTGTCCCCTAAATGACCCCGTTCCTCAATCTGGCTCCAGGCACTTTATTAAGGGATTAACGGGCTAGTGGTTGTCAGTGTTCCCGTGTGCCATTGCCTCCTCCAGCTCCTGACACCTGGGCACACTACTGACCCCCCCACACACTCGCACACACTCAGACACTGTAAACATACACTGTACTCATACACAATCTAGGTCAGAGCCAGACAACAACACAGACAGACCCAATAACGCTCGCTGTTAACGGGAGGGGTGGAGGTCAGCCGGCCTACCCACAATCTCCTGCTCCCTCGTCTCCAGCCAGACTACATTCATATGATTACGCCCCCTCTGCCTCCCTCCCCAGCTGTCTGATCGAGTGTGGTCACCCTTGAGAAGCATATGCCATCTACCGCTCAGCTGTACATACTGTCAGACGTCTGATCTGATAAGACGAACAGGCTAAACTTTTTTCTACCCTCCTTTTTTGTCCAGTCTAAATGTAGGGAGCAGACCTCTTTGTTTTTCTATATCAGAAAGGCTGAGTGAGTTTACAAGAGCTGGTTTTCATTAAAAGAACTCTGGCGTTCCTATGAGCTCACTGACTGTCTGTCTATTTTGTCTTGTCGTGGCGCTTGCATGTTTTTTAGGCTAACCATAGAAAGTTCTTGAAACCTTTAGAAGTTTGTAAATGTACTGTCAAGTTCAGCCCTCACTGTTGTGTTCTGTTTTATACCACAGCACTTTATGACTGCAAATGTACGAAAACAAAACATAAACTTGCCAGGTATCTGGTTTAATCTGTGCTAAAGTTTGGTATTTGTTCGACTGGCACAAATGAGATCTTTAGGTTCACTTTTTTCAGATGTGGACTAGGAATTGATTGTATTGGAGGAGGTCTTTGGGTTTTTTTTGTACTCTTTCTTTTTGACTTTGGCTTAGCCTAGAGTAGTGAGTAAGAAAAAACATTCTGAGTCATTTTGACCAGATTTCAAACCCTTTTTTCTTTTTAAGCCAAATTATAGACATCTGCTTCAGCTTTAACCGCCTTTGGTAACAACCTTATCTCAATGATGCCCTTGTCTCTGTAGCAGTTTAAAACTCAAATGAGTCACAAAGTGGACAACCAGGCTCAAATTTAAAAATGTTGCACATGACAGTGAGTTGACGTCTGTGCTTCCTTTGGCCAGGGGTCTTATGGGTAACAAAATCTTGCTTCTTGGTTTTGCACAATGCAGAAAATGTGGGTGATGTTACCAGGACGTTAGTATGAGATTGCCAGGGTGTTCACTGGCCCAATTAAAGAGAGCCTCCTCTTTTTGAGATATTCTGGTGCCTACGTGTGGCTCAGGTCCTTCACTTTTTTATATTAATTTATTTTTATGTTATAACCAATAACCAATACATGGCTAATAAAGTGAATTTAAAGGTGACATATCATGAAAATCTGACTTTTCCAGGTTTTAAGTGCTATAATCAGGTCCCCGGTGCATCTACCAACCTAGGAAAGGTGAAAAAGATTAACCCAGTAACTTTGTTTAGGTAAGCCTTGTTCTGCAAGAGTCTGAAAAAACGAGCACGTCTGATTTCGCTCCCCTAGTGACGTCAGAAAGGGATCTCATCATAATATTACCGACCCTTAATCTGTACATTTCCACCCACGGCACCGTCATTTTGATTTCGCAAGAGACAACGGTGTACCAGCTCTAATGCCATGGCGAACGTTTGAGCAAAACATGCTAACGGTTCTGTCTTTGGCTGCACAGACGAGCACAGAACACTATTAGAGTCCCAGCCTCAGAGGAGACAACAGAGCAGTACATTTATTGATTTATTTAATGTATATTGCTGCTGTTACACAGATCTAAAATAAACGTGCGATTTATTTCCCAGCTGTTTACCTTCACAGACATAACCGACTGTTTTTGTAACTCGTGTGTTTTTAACGTAAACTTGTGTGTGAATGAGAACTAAGTTTAGTACTCACATGCTGTGACAGCCGCTTTCTGTCCGTGTGCTTCGGATGTGTGTGCTCAGAAAACCTTATACCTGAAGTTTAAACTCATATGGTTTAAAACACATGCTTTCAGCGCGATAAACATGATAATCAGAACCAAAACAGATGTTTTTAGCAGGTGCGAGCTGTAATGGCGCAGCTCTATTCTGGAAAAGGGGGCGGGGAGCAGCAGCTCATTTGCATTTAAAGAGACAGG
>NW_015539839.1:413844-419372 GCF_001515605.1 Sinocyclocheilus anshuiensis | reverse complement strand
ACATTCTGGGGACACCAGAGACTTATATTACATATTGTAAAAAGGGGCATAGTATGTCTCCTTTTAGCATCACAACAGTATGTTCATTTTGTGATTTGCCATTTTATGATGGTGAAATGAAATTTAATGAGTGTAAGGTGATAGCAAAGATAATCTAAATGTAAAAATTAGGCTGTGTCTCACCAGCAATGCATTATGAAGGGCCTCCATAACTGTACCACTGTACAATATAGGTAATGGCATACGTTTCATGTTTACATTGGGCACCCACCAGGTACAATATTCTGATTGTTTGCATCTTGTTTTTAAGCCCATAAATAATAATGTACTCGTTCTAATAAAATTATATTCTAATATTAAAAAATTATATTTACATTGCTGGTAGGTTATCATTGCACAAATTAACTAACTCTCTACGTTAAAAAAATTTAAATTAAAAGAGTTATAAACTAATGCGCTGTTTTACACACAGCCTCTCTCTCGCTCTCATAAATGAACACTTGATGAATTACACTTTTCTGAGAATAGACTTGAAGTGGAGATCGCTAAACTGCAAGTTTACCAGTGTTTTCAGTAAGCAAGCGCGTTTATCCACAGTGGAGAGAGAGCTCGTGCACATGGTTGCCAGGTTGACAAAGATAAGTAGCACACTTAGCAGATATTTCCGTATTGCACAAGTGTGAAGCTCTGTTTCGGGGATTACGTCTATTAATATCAGGCATCCCAGTTGTGTTCCTCTGCGGCCAGATTAAACCTTGTTGTAGCCTATATATTATGCGCTATTCATTATTTTTTAGAAACCTCGCACTTTTCTACTCAATTTTAAACTTTGTTCTTGTATTTAAATTAAGCGCGGTCCACTGCTGCACACGTGCCACAATATCGATACAGGGACAGCTGTATTGATACTCGTATCGTCAAATCTCTGTGACGATACATCGTTGTATCGATGTATCAAACACAGCACTAGTAAAAATAGAATACACACTACTGTTCAACACTTTTGGGTCAGTGAGATTTTTTTAGTGCTGTCAAACGATTAATCGTGATTAATTGCACCCAAAATAAAGGTTTTTGTTTACATAATATATACAGTATGTGTGTGTGTACTGTGTATATTTATTATGTATTCATAAATACACACACATGCATGTATATATTTAAGCAAAATATGTAACTTTTGTATATTAAATATATTTATATATGATATAAATTATATGAATATAAGTAAATACGTGTAAATATTTTCAAAATATATGCTGTATGTGTGTATTTATATATACAAAATAAATATACACAATACACACACATTATGTAAACAAATTTTGGATGCGATTAATCGCGATTAATCATTTGACAGCACTAATTCTTTTAAAGAAATTAATACTTTAATTTGTTAACAATGCATTAAATTGATCACACATGGCAGTAAAGACTTTTATTTATACTTTTATTTATTTATATATATATATATATATATATATATAAACTTCAAATAAATGATGTACTTTTAAACTTTTTATTCATCAATATTCTTGAAAAGCATAATGTACTATTGTTTTCGCAAAAATGTAAAGCACTGTTTTTAACAATAAGCTCAATTTCTAGAGCCGCAAATCAGCATATTAGACTGATTTTTGAAGGATCATGTTTATATATACAGTATATATTCAAAAAGAAATCATATCAGTAATAATATTTCACAATATTACTGTTTTCTATAATATTGAATATAATATATTGAATATATTGAATGTAACTTAGTGAGCATAAGACTTATTTCAAAAAAACATTAAAATTAAATTAAATTAATAATCAAATGGTACCAATAATCTAATAATCAATATGGTACTATATTGTTGTGCATCTGTAGTAATAACACCACTGCTCAATGTACCACATGTTTTGAGGTCATTCATTTCCAGGCTTGGTAAAAATGGAGTACTTGGAGAAGCATAATCAATAGGCTATACTAAAAAGTGTATGTATGCATTCCAATAGATTACAGTTACATTTGCAAAGACATAATCAAATTATAATCCGTAAAAATGAGGATTGCATACAGAATTACTTTTAAAATAAAAGAAATGAAGTATCACCTGTGGCGGATCTGCGGTAATTTCATGGGATTGTGCCGCTCTGTTTCTCTCGCTCTCGTTCAGAGCAGTAACTTTTTCCAAGGATCATCTGGAGGCATCTGAGCACCTTATGCACGATTTCGCCTCAGGACTGCCACTGACTATCACATCGCAAATGACACCGCTCTAGTCTCAAGTCAGACGATTTCAAACCATTGAGGCTGTTACCAAATATACTCATGGCGATGGCCACTTCTGCAAAAAGCTTTCATTACTTGAAATCTTTGCCTGAAGTGGAAGTTTAACACTTAGATTTAGGAGTTTGTTGAAATCTCTATCCTTAGCATGCACTGCTAGTTAGAATCAGTGTTATAGTGGTTGTTTGCAAATGGATTAACATTCATTTTAATTTGCATTTTCAGAGAATAACAAAGAAGCTTGCCACCAGAACGTCATAGTGAAGGCGGAGCCTATGGAAGTGGACCCGCTCCTAGAATTGGCCCCTCCCTCCTCTCATCTACTGGGCTTCAGCACTTCAAGGGGATGTGAGAAGAAGGAACCAATGGTTAACCTCCCAGATCCTTTGCCCCACCCCCAAAATGACCTCTTCTCCCAGGACATATCAGTCAAAATGGCCTCTGAGCTGCTTTTCAAACTGTCTGGTAAGTCTCTATGACAAAAGAAACGAAGGGCGGACTGTCCGTTTTAAAAAAAGCTCTCCGCAGCGACAGTCTTCAGGTTTTCTTCTTCATTGTCTTCTCTGATTGCTGATGACCTCTTCTCCCAGGACATATCAGTCAAAATGGCCTCTGAGCTGCTTTTCAAACTGTCTGGTAAGTCTCTATGACAAAAGAAACGAAGGGCGGACTGTCCGTTTTAAAAAAAGCTCTCCGCAGCGACAGTCTTCAGGTTTTCTTCTTCATCGTCTTCTCTGATTGCTGCACTGACACACTAGAGAGTGGAGGGATATTTGTGGTGTTAAATGATGGCAGGATTGAGCTTTTCTTCCAAGAGCGTTCTGAGGATTAGCAGAGACAAACCTGCCCCCAGCGCTCCTCGCTGCCAGCTACGGCTCTCTTTAAATGCCATCTAGCACCTCGGAAGCCGATCACAAAAAGCCGCCCCCCACTCACACATATATTTATCTATACACGAACCTCACACGCACGCCATTTGCACCCTCCCACCTCCCCCCCTACCCCATGGGAGTGGTGTGTAGCTGTACAGTGTGTATGTATAACCCCTCAACCCTCGACTCCCTCAGATTGTTCTCAAACATTCTGGCTCAAGCACACTCGGTTGCACACACTTCCCTTGTCTCTCTCTTTCTCTCTCTCCCTCTTGCTCCTGTGCAGCATCGTCATGGCAACGCAGAGAGCCCTTCCATCCTCTGTGAGCTGTGTGACCGAGAGGGTGTCAGGGAGAGGGGGCTTAGGAAGTGCCACCCAGGGAGCAAGGTCATTACCAGACCACCAGAAGAGAGAAAGACAGGCAGATAGACAGACAGATATCTCTTTTGCCCTCTGCTTTTCGAGATTTTAAAAGCAGTTTGGCAAAACATGGTTAAAAAAAATCTAACCACTGCAATCCCTGCTGAAAAGACGGTCTTAAATCAGCATGCATGACAGAATTATTTCTTATTTAGTATTTCTGTCCTGTTTTATCTAACGTAAAATTGTGTAATATATTTTTCAGATAATTTATTTTGAATGATTAAATTCTAATATGTATTCAAATGCATTATGTATTTTTCCTACCCCATTGTCAAAATGTTGCTAGATTTTTGCTTAAAATAAGAATACAAATAAATTGACAAGAAAAAAAAAGACGTCAAATATTCAAAATATTTTCTGAATATATTTACTCAATTTTATGTTTAGATTTTTACTGGAAAACAAGAATTCCATTCTGTTAATTCCATTCTGGCTGGTTCATGCTGGTCTAGCTGGTGGGAAAGCACAATCATAAAAATAACTGAAACTTTATTTTTATGACTATAAAAATTAATTTCATTATTGTTTTATTATTATTGAAATGATTGTATTTGTTAGAAATTATGTAGTTTGACAAATGAGGGGTAAAAAACGTTTTATAGCAAGTTTGGTAGAACTGGATCTTGCATTTAGCCGAATTTCCAGAAATTATTTAGTTTGACAAATTAATTTTAAAGGGAGAAAAAAAAATTATAGCAGTTTTGGTAAAACTGGATGTTGCATTTAGCAGAATTACCAGAAATCATTGAGTTTGACAAATAAAGAAAACACTATTTTATAGCAATTTTGATAAATCTGGATCTTGCATTTAGAAGAATTACCAGAAATTATTGAGTTTGACAAATGAGGAAAAACTGTTTTATAGCAATTTTGGTGAAACTGGATCTTGCATTTAGAAGAATTACCCAAAATGATTTAGTTTGACAAATGAATTTTAAAGGGGGAAAAACTATTTTATAGCAATTTTGGAAAAACTGGTTCTTGCATTACCAGCAAAACAGCATTCTAATCTATCAGCATGCAAAACACAATATATGCTGGAGACCAGCTATGATTGTCTTTTTATCAGGGATGGATTAATGGTCAGCTTTATAAAGGAATAGTTCTACTAACAAATAATTGCCTTATTTACACCTACTGGCGGCATATGATTTTTGTAAGTACAACACAAAAACAAGCCTATTTTTAACTCCATTGTGTTCTTCTTTTTCAGAAAAAGTAAGTAAAGCTAACGAAAACAAAGACAATGCATCATTCGGCATACACAGGTAGGTTTACCATTGTGCACCTATTATGCTGCCAGAATGTAGTGAATGACATTTATTGAATCTAATGGTAGCTTGTGATTTTCCAGCCCTTTCCTAGATGACCGCTTTAGACAATCACCTTTCAGCACGCGCTCCAAGAGCTCTTCCCCAGCTGAAGCCGGATCTTCAAGCAGGGTTGCCCAGCAAGGTAAGACCGCCTCCTCCGCACCAACCAGGACCCTATACTTGCTCACAAATTGCCTTTATGACACACCTGCTTATAAATATATTTTTTTCTATTGACAAAAGTGTATATAAAATTCTGTCCCTATGAGAGTGGGATTATTTCAATGTTTTTTTCCCATGCGTATTAAAGGGGTCATATGATGCTGCTAAAAAGAACATTATTTTGTGTATTTGGTGTAATGAAATGTGTTTATGCGGTTTAAGGTTCAAAAAACACATTATTTTCCACATACTGTACATTATTGTTTCTCCTCTATGCCCTGCCTTTCTGAAACGCGTCGATTTTTACAAAGCTCATCGTTCTAAAAAAGCGAGGTGTGCTGTGATTGGCCAGGGCATCATCACAACCATATTGTGATGATGCCCTGTCAGGCCGGAGCGATGATTCAAAAATATGAAAACCCATTATAAACGAGGCATTCGTTGCATCCAGTGGGGACATAATTATGGATTATAATGACTTA
>NW_015539839.1:406508-413576 GCF_001515605.1 Sinocyclocheilus anshuiensis | reverse complement strand
TGCACCAAGAGCTTGTAACACTCCAAAGAGAAAGGAAAAATTGAAATCGCATCATATGACCCCTTTAATGACAAATAGCACATATCCTATGATACTTGTTCCTAATATGAGTTTTTGTTGCTTTAATATGAGGAATATCCCACATACAGTATATGTCGTGACAGACTTCTGCAGAAAAAAAATCAACACATGAATTCAGATTTTTTCCTATGATCTGTGTTTAGTAGATACTAGTATGTCACTCACATCACTCATGGTCAGATTGTAGTTTGTACAATTCAATGTAGGCTCTACATTATGTTCTTTTCAATGGTACTGTCCACTAACAAGTCATTTTTATCCGGCTTTGGTGTTCATTTTGGACCCTGCTCACATCTACATAGATCTATGCATACAAGCCGCCCCTCTCATCTAATGCGAGGCTACAGAGGCCCCACACGCTCCCACCCAGCTTTGAGACCGCTGCACTGGGCAACTGGCACTCCCTGCCTCCCTCTACTGGCCCCTCTGGCAAAGGGTAATTAGTTTGCGCTCGCTTGGCCCGATTCCCTACACCAGTTAATGAAAAAATGATTGGGTTTTTCGTGTCCAGGGTGCGTGAAAGTTAATTCACTACAGACTCAGACATGCGTTCGTTCTTACGCGCAGACACAAAGCGGACGTACACAAATCACATAAGAGCGGCCATGACCCTTGTCTACCTTTTTCATCTCTTTCTCTCTTTCAAATTCTTTCTCTTACTCCATATTTTTTGGCATTTCATTGCTAAGTGTCTTAACACCTTCTGACCCGGTGTGGGTAGTAACTCCCACTCCTTAGTTAAGACAAAGAGCTCTAATTTTTTATTTTTAACAGCATAATCAGTGGTTGAAAAATAATGAATTGATCTAAAATAGTTCTGTATTTATGCCAAAAAGATCAACTGAATCAGTGTTTGTTTGTTTGCGTGTGTGTCTGTATGGCCAATTTGATAATTTCTGTATTAAATATTGCCTTTATGTTGCTCATGGCTGGATCAGATGCTTTTACATCTTTTTATATTTTTCACTTAATTGCATGAGTATACTTACGTTCATTGGGTCTGTGTCATCCTTTGTGTGTTTGGCGTGTGTGTGTGTGTTTGTAACACTCCTCTTCTATCCTTTCCTCTTGCCCCGAGTCATCTTCAGCATCACTGCGGAGGCTGTCTCTTCTCGCTCTAATAACACTAATTAAACCATTAACCACTTCAAGGCATTGATGTAGATGCTCTAGTGTCTCAATTAAGTGTCAATGTTTTATTTTTTATTGCAGTGTCATGAACTCTGTATATTTTGACCCCAAATTTAGCATTGTTAACCTGTATCCAGCTGACTGAACAAGGGAACTGGATAGTTTACCCAAAAATAAAAATTTTATTATCATTAATTCACCTGGAATATAAAAGAAGATTATGGTTTTAGCTTTTTTGTCCTTTTTATGAAAGTCAGTGCAGTCCAAAAACAATTGACTTTCATGTATGGACCAAAAAAAAAAAAACGTTCAAAATACACTACCATTCAGAAGTTTTAAATCTTTAAGATTTTTTTAATGCTTAAAGTCGTTTATGCTTACCAAGGCTGCATTGATTTGATCAAAAATAATAATTAAAACAAAAAATATAATATTATTGTAATATAACTGTTTTCTATTTTTATATATGGCAAAGCTGAATTTTCAACATTATTACTCCAGTCTTCAGTGTCACATGATCCTTCAGAAATAATTCTAATATGCGTAAGAAATATTTCTTATTATTATCTATAGGCGCATTTCCATTACAGATTTGCACAAAACTTTGGCGATATTTTATAAATTCCTTTTTCGCATTGCCTGAAAAACCACCTCATGCGAGCGTAAAAACTTTTTTGCGATATATGGGCGTTTTTGGGAAATTGACGCGTTTCCATTAAGCGTATTTTAAATTCGCAATTTCAATTTGCGCAATTTGAAGGGTAATGGAAACGCGTCTTATGTTAAAAACAGCTGTGCTGCTTAAATGTTTTGTGGAGTTTTTTTTTTTTAGGATTTTCAACAGAAGATTATAGATAGTGTAACGATTCAGTCCACTGAAGGCGAGCATAGTGAAGAACCCAGGCATGAATACATGAGGGCAAGGGAAGCATGACACAAACAGGGAGTATGACTAAACTACAAAATAAAAGACATGAAAACATGAACAAGAAACAAAACCCAAACCCCACATTACAGATAGAAAGACAGAAAATGTTGGTATCGTTTTAAATGATCGGTTTTTATGGGTCCTTGACTAATAAAAGCATCAATATCTTTTAAAATAAAATGATTCAGTCAATTAAAAAAAATGATTTAATAATAAAAAAATAAAATCAAACAATCAATCAAGCCCAAAATTTTAAATGGTAGTGTATCTTTTTTATTTTCAGCAAAAAAAAGTAACTCATATAGGTTGGACATGAAGGTGAGTAAATGATGACCGTTTACTTTTCAGGTAAACTATCTCTTTAAGTTTGTTAGGGAGCATGGTTGTTAAAACATATATTGGTAAATAGATATTGGTTCCCAGCAATGCCAGTCTTTTTAATGGCAAAGGAGAAAGAGAGACTGAGAAAAGTGCATCAACAACAAGAAAATGAAGGTATTAGGTGAGAGTCATAAGCATTGCACAGGCATTCGTTCGCTCATGTCCCCCACTGAGGCATTGTGGGAAGGTGCCATCTTTTCCCTGCAGTCCCCCCAGGCTCTGTGTCACACCAGAGCTGTCAGCACCACATCACGCCGCACTGCCGCTTGGTGGGACGTGAGTCAGATGCACAGGTTCCTATGAGCGCTGTGACTCAGTGGAACCGTGGGCTCCGGGGTGACGAGGCTGATTCAGGACCCTGTGTCTGATTGTGTGTTGCCTTTTCTAAACTCGCTCATAGATTGAAGCAAAGGGCAAAACACCCACTGTAGTTTTAATTAAAGCTCTTATGCAGTGCAGGTCAGCGCGGGGGACGGCTGGGAGATGGCACACACATGGCACCCTTGTTTAATTATGCAGTTTAGCGATGCTAATTCATGCTGGTACTGTGGCACTACTAATCAAGTTGAGTCTTTAAGATTCAAATATGGTCAAAACATCATCCAATAATATTAAGTTTGATATCAACAGGTGCTTAAAGGTGTCAGTGGTATAAGGAGATCTTGCTTGGGGATAAAGATTATCCAGAATAAAAATTCTGGTGTAATACTCACCCTCATGTTATTCGTGGAACACAACGAAAAAAATTTGAAAAATATCTGTGACCACTGCTTGATCACGACTTGAAGGGTGAGTTATTAATGGCAGTTTTTATTTTATTTCTTTATTTGTTTGTTTGTTTAAGGTGAACTTTCCCTTTAAGTCAAATGAGGGCAGGATTCTCTGTTGCCACTGTAGAGATGGGCTATGACAATATCAGATTTTCACTACATAATTATCATAGTTAAAAGAAAATATTATTGTGATATCTTTAGAAACTAAATAAAGTTATCAGTCAAATTCATCTTTAACTTTTCTCATTTTTGGCAAATGAATCGCAAACACCAGTGTAGGAAGGGAGAGAGAATTTTGAATCATAAATGTACAAAAAATACTTTTTTGCGCTTCCTGCAAACAGGGATGTCTAATATCCTGCTTTTTGATGGAATCTAAAAAAAACTCCCACACTGGCAAGCTTTTTTTTTTTTTTTCAGTTGTGGTTAGAGTGTCTCGCTTTCACCTGTCGTCTCCTCCGACATGATTTTGTGTGACAGCAGTAGCTACACATTGCCTCATCATCATCTTTTTTTTTCTGAAATATTTCTCATCCGATTCTTTTCATATCTGAGCTATATTATTAAGTGTAGTCGTTTTACTGTATATCAACTATTGTCTTATTTGTGTCAGTTTTTATTTCACCTAAGGAATTTTAAAAGAGAGAAAAAGTTGTTACTTATTTAAAACATAACCGAGAACTCCATTGATCTATAAAAGGGAAGGGTCTGAGCAATAAAAGTTTCTTCTGGGTCATAATTTCCCTACTTTCCCCCCATTGGCTTAAAACTTGATGTAATGTGCCTCGTTTTTCTGAAGCAAGTAATACATCAGCAGTAAAATCGAGCAGGCAAGCAAGACATCACTTATCCTTATGTCTTTTAAAATAATGATGGATTTCAGAACTTACCACAGGATAGATGGCTTACATTAGTTTTAACGGGTGCTTTAGGACCAATAAAAACTTTGGCATCCCTGTGCATGATAACAATGAAATTAACACCCTGACATTAGAACGCCCTGTAGACGTATATATTTAACTCAGAAGTGTCTTTCAGCCAAGATCATTGTGAGGAGTAAAGGGGCACTTTTAGCATCATTCCCTGTGACTTCTTGAGGGAGCGTGCCGACAAGTCAGACAACCCCTCCCGTTGGGCCACTTTGAGACACTATTCCCATCAGGACTTTTGGGTTTGGTCTCTGGCAGAAAATATGAGCAGCCCCATGAAAATGTCCTTCAGGTCTTGCGTCCAAGGCCAGTGCATCTGCTCTTTAATTGCCACCATTAAATCCTCTCTGATATGCCAAAAAAAAAAAAAGAAAATGCTGTTTCTCCCCAACCACTTGCTCCCCTTTTCCTCGCCATGCCCCCATCAATCCTGAGGCTGCATTGCTTATGACAGCATTTGTAAAAAATGTGCCTATTTATGAGCAAACCACAAGTCCAAAGGGACGGGCACACACCCGCTGCATATCCAAAAAGCCCCTTGAATGTTTATTGAACGGATCAGAATGCTGCGGTACATGCATAAGAAAAAAAAACTCAAGTCATTGATATGACCTACAAACCCAAAACATGCATCTCTGAATGCCTTGACATGATTAAAGACCCTTTCAGTTGTAAGCCGTAGGCTTTTATTTTTTATTTTTAATAAGTATACATATTTCTGTTCCGTTTTGGCTCGTAAAGAAACGTTGCTTAACATTTGGCAACCTCTCTGCCTCTTGTTTTGTACAGAATTATGGCCAGGCTTTCATATTGCACCAGACATCTATTTGAAGGGGCTGTGTTGCACGATGACGGAATTTCTCTTCGGTTTAGATTTATTTATTTATTTATCTATTCATTTATTTATCTCTGACTCCTTCCGGAGAGAGAAAAGGCGTGGTGCTGCATTTTAATTTGACGCTGAGCCAACCACCTTCATCAGAAGGTTAATTCAGCCGGTCTCCTCCACTTGTGTGGCATGCTGTCTCTCTCTCTCTTACTCTCTTTCCCCTCCTCTCTCGCTCTTCTAATGAAAGGTGAAAAAGAAGCACTCAGCCCAATGTCAAGATAAAAAACACCTTGTTGGCTCCCTGATCTGGATGTATAGACTTATCAACATATTATCCAGCACAGTGACAGAACACACTCTGACCTCTTGCCAACCTCCGTGTCTCTTGGTTTCCCGGTTGTACCTGCAATTAGTAGTCCTCATGTCTCACAAGAGTATGATATGTCAAGAATTCAGACAAATTCATCGAAGGAAGTAAATGTTCTTGTGTAGCATGCGTATTGTGATCTCAAGGATGTCTAGAGCAATCACAAAAATAATTTTCAGCTATAATATCCCAAGATTTCAGACAGGAATGAGACAAAATGTGAATCACTTAAGAAGTATCACAAGAGGTCTAAACACTGGGAACGCAGGCAAGCAGAGCGATACAAAGAATGAAACATTCCAGTGCGGTTGGACTAGTTTAGACAACCAGAACGAACTGTTGTATAATATCTGATTATTATTTTTTTTAATGTATCCAGATCCAGAGAAGGTGAGTAGTGAGCCAGGAAATGGACTCGCCCAATGGAGACTCAACGAACAGCTCTTTCCCTGCCCTGTTTGTGGCAAAGTGTTTGGTCGCCAACAGACTCTCTCCAGGCATTTCTCCCTACACACAGGTGAGAATAAATGCTCTCAAACAACATTCAACCAGTTTGGCTCGGCCGGTTAACCACAACTATACCTGCTAAATTTTTCTGATCCATCTTCAATTGTTTCTATGTTGGTGTAAGCTGGTGTTTTCATCAAGTGACCATTATAGTATCACATTTAAGGCCGGGACACACCAAGCCGACTTTAAAGAACTAATGGCGACGAAAGCCAATGGTGTTGTCGCCTCGTGTCGGCGGCATCTGGACCAAAAAGCTGTGCTTGAACACGCCTTCTGTATTCTGCATCAGAATAACTGTCTAAAGCCTTCTACACACTGCACGATTTTCAGCTGTCTCAGATGAAAGATTGGCATTGTGAAACAACTGTAGCGATTTCTGTGAAAAGGTGTTCTTCTAAAAGGTGGTCCTATGTCATGTAGTGAGAGAGGTTCAAAGACGGCCATTGTCACAGTCTTGCGACAAAAGATAGACTGTGACCATTTTCTGACAGTCTCAGAAATTCAGCATGTTCATCACACAGTGTGTTTGCTGCTACGACCTACGTTTACTGACCAGCCAATAAAAATGCAACATGAAATGGCATGTTGATCAATGCGACATGGCGCTAAAACTTAAAACTGCTGACTTTTTCAGCACACATAAAAATTTTTCACAGATTCCTCCTTCTGATTGGCCTGTTGTTTTCTGAGTGACGCACGGCCAGGCCAACCACAGGTAACTAGGGTCAGCCGACGTCCAGCTAGAGGCAGCAAAACAAAGGGGAAACAGAAATGGCCCATTCAAACCAGCGCATGTTCGGCTACATAAGGAGCTTAAAATAGCATCTTGTTGTGATGTTGGGTGCCAGAATCAGCGTAATACAGCCTCAAATTAGAAATTTGATCGCATATCTGCTACCACTGCCAGACAAAAAAACGACGACAGCTGTGGTTAAATGCGATAAAACGAGCAGACTGGACAGAAATGATCGTAAAAAATTTTCACGTTTGCAGCGCACACTTCTTATCAGAAAAGGTTCAATAAAGTATTGTCTTTTGTTGTTATGGGTGCGTCTACAGATTTCTTGCCATATGTTTCTTGCATCTCACGACTATGTCGTGTATGAAATAATGTCTGTGTGCATGTGTGTAAAACAACA
>NW_015539839.1:373418-406473 GCF_001515605.1 Sinocyclocheilus anshuiensis | reverse complement strand
GTGACTGAAGGCGGTGACTGTGTAGTTCTGACGTCAACTTTTTACGGAAGTCACAATGGTTCGTGAAAAATCACAGCTACTTTATGCAGGCTGTGTGCATTTTACTGTGGACTGACAATATAACTTATATGGTAGTTACATAGGACCTAGACCTCAGTTATCATGAAAAAAGCCAGGAAATTTCAGTTTTGACAATATGGGACCTTTAAAACTGTAACGTTATTGTATGCCGATTGGCCAAATGCATACGAAACACCGGCTACCTGAAATTTTTTAAAAAGCCATGTAAAAATATTTACTCCGCGAACATGGAAAACAGACATAACGGCATTTAGCTACCTGTTGTCTGCAGCATTGTTCATGTCTTTCCTTGTATCATTAACTTGTTGAGGTTGATATAGGATTTAGAAAATAATTAGTAATAAGTAATGAAATACTTTTTGGAGAGAGTAATTTGTACAGTAATCTAATTACACTGTTGAAGATGTAATTAGTAACTAGTAATTAATTACTTTTTTAGAGTAACTTACCCAACACTGATTAGAACAGCCATCTGTCTGTGCTGCCTTCACATTTTTTGGCTTGTTTTCATCACTTTCGCTTTAATTATCGTGCACTTGTTGTCAGGGTTCTGTCACTTCAGTCTAGTGTAATTCATGGTTTTGTGACAGAGCCCTGACACTCCCGTCATGTCATTGTTTTCATGTGAGCGTGCGGCTTCGAGAGTGCTCGAGCCGTGCGCTCTCGTCTGCGTTTTTGTTTTGTGTGAGCACATGGCTTTTGTCTTTGTTTCCTGTGTGCCATGTGCTCTCATGTCAATTGTCTTGACCCCACCCATCTTGTTACCTGATTATTGGTTAATTTGCCCCACATGTGTTCCCTCGTTACCCTCCTCATTTGCTCTCCATTTATTCTCCCTGTGTTTGCAGTCCTGGGTCAGTTCGTCACCCTATCTCCCTGGATGTGTCCTGTCGTGTCTTGCCAAGATCCTGCCTTGCCCAGTCTTGCCAGCCTGTTTTTCCCCCACGGGGTAGTTTTTGTTGTTGGTTTTGTTTTATGTTAATAAAAAGCCCTAACCTCTGCATAATTGAGTCCTCGCTCCATCCTTCATCCCCAACCCTAACACTTGTTCGCTAAACTGAGCATCCAGTCAGAGTTCTCACTTGTGCTAACGGTCCTGACGCCGATTCAACATGTCAACATGACGAGAGCCAACGTGTGGAACACACCAAAAAAACTAGCCCGACAGATGCTCGCCGACGGCTGACCATCAGCTTGGTGTGTCCCGACCTTTAAACATGCATCCATAATCACAACTACAATGTTAAATTACCTGGCTAACAGCTTTTACCAGTTGACCAGGTTAAGGACATCTGCTGGTTCACAACAACAGTTAGAAAAACAAGCTTTGTTGAATGTTATATTTTCACATGTATACATACATGTCCAGCAACATTGTATGTTGTCATTACGACAAGTAATTCCCTAAGTAAGTAAATAAGGTTCACTGGATCACTAGATTACCCTTCCTTTAAAGAGATTAAGCTACTGATTAGTCCTGATGGGAAAAGTACCTAAGTAATTACTAAGCTGTAAAGAAGCCTCCCCAAGCACCAAGCTCCCCTGGAGCACAGCACAACCATGACCAGCCTCGTCTGATCCTTGAACAATCGTGTCCCGCAGGTCCCTGAGGAGCATCAGTGAGCCATCTGATCACAGTCCATTCAAATGCATCTCAGTCTGGACTACAAAACAAATAAATAAATAAAAAATAAAGCCCTGTGGGAATGGTGAGCCTCAAGAGTAGAGATCTTCTGATCTCAGAATAGCCAAGAAGAGACAGGACACCTTATAGAGAGTGTATGCTGTTTGTTTGCTTTCTAAATGCTCTTTTGTTTGTCTCTGCAGAAGAAAGGAAGTATAAGTGTCATTTATGTCCGTACGCGGCTAAGTGCCGAGCCAACCTCAACCAGCACCTCACCATCCACTCGGTCAAACTGGTGAACACAGACGCCGAGCAGATTGTTACCGCTGTTACCAACGAAGGCCCAGAGCTCAAAAACTGCCCCTACTACTACAGCTGCCACGTCTGCGGCTTTCAGACAGAGTTTAACGCTCAGTTTGTCAGTCATATGTCTCTTCATGTAGACAAAGAGCAGTGGATGTTCTCGCTCTGCTGTAGCACCTGTGAGTATGTGGGTGTGGACGAGACCGAGATGAAAGCTCACATCAGTGCAGGGCACGCAGGTAAGGTCTCACTGTTCTTACATTTTACACATTACCTGTTGAAACCTTGAGTTTTGGATGCTGGTGTGTGAACTTACTAGTTAAACTAGCATGACTATCTTGGTCAACCAGCTTTTCCAGAAAGACCATGCTGGTTAAGTTTTGGGGGTACATCACGGCAGTGCTGGTTCTCCAGCTAGACTAGCATCTAACCAGTACAAACCAGTCTGGTCTTTTTAGCAGGGTGCCAAACATACCTTCTGATCTTGTCAACATTGGCGCAAGTCCATCATAATATTTGCATTTTTCTTTTGAAACTCAAAGTGCTTCTGCTGAAGTTGTAATTAGGTAAGTTCAGAGTGCAGGACTCCAGACTAAAAAATGCTAGACAGTCATGATTTCCTAAAATGAAAGATTTTGGAACTAAAAATTAAAAAGGTATCAGACTGTTTTGTGAACCTTAATGACTGACTTATTAAAAAATACTGGTTTATTCATTTGTTTATTGATTGTTGTGTACCGATTGTGTAATTAGACATAATTAGAAAGATGTAATTAAAGGGATACTTCACCCAAAACTGAAAATTCTGTCATTAATTACTCACCATCATGTCCTTCCAAACCCGTAAGACCTTCATTCATCTTTGTAACACAAATTAAGATATTTTTGATGAAATCCCAGAGCTTTCTGTCCCTGCATAAACAGCAACACAACTACCACATTTAAAGCCCAGAAAGGTAGTAAGGATATTGTTAAAATAGTCGATGTGACATTAGTGGTTCAACTGCAAAGAAATAAAAAAGAATGACTTTATTCAATGAGTTCTTCTCTTTCATGTCAGTCTCCACCACCATTCATGCCAGTACCACGACACATGCATGTGCATTCCTCTGCTTGTAAACAAGTCTCAGCGCATCAGGGTTTTATGTCAGAACGCCGGCTCCTGCGTCAGCAGCACCACATTTATGCGTCGTGGGACTCTCGTGAACGCACATCGAAGACTGACAGGGAAGAGAAGAATGGTTGAATAAAGTTGTTATTTTTTTCTTTGCGCACAAAATTATTCTCGTAGCTTCATAAAATTACGGTTGAACCACTGATGTCACATGGACTATTTTAATGATGTCCTTACTACCTTTTTTGTCCTTGAACTTGGTAGTTGCGTTGCTGTTTATGCAGGGTCAGAAATTCTCGGATTTCATCAAATATCTTAATTTGTGTTCTGAAGATGAATGAAGATCTTACGGGTTTGGAAGGACATGACGGTGAGTAATTAATGACACAAGTTTCATTTTTGGGTGAACTATCCCTTAAACTGGTGCCACCTCGCAAAATGCGCAACTGCAAACATTTTCCCAGCATCGCCAATGGTATTAGATTCTCGTCGCACAACTAGATTATAATCTCAAAATGTGTTTGTCAGTTTGCAAGAAGTTGAGGCAAAACACTAAACATGGTGCAAAGTAAATGAGTGGTAGGAGTGTTTGGAAAACCTGTATTACTGCCAACTACATTCAATGGAAAGCAGCTAAAGCCTGCTTGCTAAATGTTGCTAAATACAATTGAGTCTTGGAAACTAAGTAAGATTTAATTCAGGTAAGATTTAGATTCAGATTTGCTAGATTTGTCACTAGGCAATTTTCGCTAGTTGCTAAAGGGGTCTGAAAAGTCGCTTAATGTAGTGACAATGTTGACTTGTTTGAAAACCGTAGTTGTTTTTTACGTTCCATTTTGTGGTGCTAGTGATGCAGAAATTACACCGCTAAGGTCTGAATCACTGGGTGGATGTTGTTGACACAGAAACTCACCAGGGTTATTATAGACAAACACTTCAATCTTCAGGTTGTGCGTGGGGTTCATTTTTAGTCGGTCATGGAACTGACTGGGGGTTAACATTTGAGTGGGTGTGTGAGTTTATATTTAACTGTGAGGCCTGATGTTATTAGACCCAAGAAGGCTGAAAAATCGATAGCCCTAGTCGCTCACAACTAACCATCCAAGTAGCCCAACACCGCCATGTCTCCCACACTCACCCTCACGCCACGGAGCTCGAGTCCACTTTCAGCAAGACAGTGAGCTCAGAGAGTGACAGCAAAAGAACAAGTTGGTTTGTCAACTGCGATTTAGCACCCTGCCAGAGACACCCCTTGCTGCAGATTGGCTGACCTCGGGTCAACGCCTACCAGCCCGCACTTCTTTGTCTCCTGCTTAGGAAGGTGGCTGAGAGTTGTGGCTGTCCCAATGGGTGCCCGCCTGGCAGCTGTTCTCTCCATCACACATGCTTTGCTTTACACTGCAGGTGTTCGGCTAAACCTGGACGTTAATTCATCCTGATATTTCGTCTACCGCGTACAGTAGCCTTATAGAGGCCATCAAGTTCACGCACGGAGGTGAAGTCCTACTCTTCATAATGCATACGAGTCACACAGCGCATCTGTATTCAAAGATGTCATTGCAGCTGACAAAAGATTAAACATGACCACCTACTCTGTATTCCGCATGCGTTCGTTCAAAGGAACGGCAGCTTTAACATGTGAGCGAAGCGTCTGTGAGAGCTGGTATCTGCCATTTCGTGAGCTCTGAGAGCCCTAGGGGAGAGCCGTGGCCTGAGATGCTCCCGCCATCTTAGCTGTGGCGGCCCTGACCTAGGCAGCCCCCCTCCCCTGCCACTCTCAGGCACAACGTAGATCAATAAGAGCGCAGGCTTGAGTGTTCTGGCTGCTTGGATACCGTAAGAGTGCCTCTTAGGGAATAGAGCCCGCCTCCCGACTTTTAAGGCTTAATGCCGCACTGCTCTAGGCATACATATTCCAACCCGGCTCACTGGGTGGATTCCGATCAATTGGAGGATTTTTCTGCCTTTTGCTTTACTCATTACAGAATTCATTATCAAACCTCGAGCGCTGAAAGATGCTCCCGCCTAATTCTCTGATGGCTTAAGCTAAGCCGAGTCTTTGATACCATCATGTCATTCAAATACGGAGTTTGTCTTATATTCAGGAAGTGACCCATAATATCTCTTTCTTTCTTTTTTTTATCCCACACAGGTCTCAATTCCAGAAGCCCTCTCAGTGAGACCAAGAGCACTTCCTCCTCTCTCTCAGCCCTCAGTGACTCCCTCAACAGCTCTGAAGGTGGAGATGTTGCCCAAGGTAACGAAGAACTAAAAAGCCTTTTAGCCCCGCTTTCTTCTGCGGGCAGTCAATCAAGCTCAGGCCCAGGAACAGAGGAAAAAGCAGAGAAAGGTGAGGCTTTTATATAATACTCTTTTTTTTTTTTCTTTTTTTTTCAAGTTTGCATTCAGTAAGATTTTTTTTAAATAATACATTTATACTTTTATTCAGCAAGGATGTATTAAATCATTTCAACATTGTTAATAATAAGAAATGTTTCTTGAGCAGCAAGTTAGCATATTAGAATGATTTCTGAAGGATCATGTGACACTGAAGACTGAAGTAATGGCTGCTAAAAAATCAGCTTTGCATTACAGAAATAGATTACATTTTAAAGTATATTCCAATAAAAACAGTTATTTTTAATTTTAATATTTCATAATATTACTGTATTTTTACTGTATTTATGATCAAGTAAATGCAGCCTTGGTGAGCATAAGAGACATATTTCAAAAACATTGAAAAAATTTTAGTGATCCCAAACTTTAAAAGGTAGTCTAGATAAAAAAAAATACTGATTTTTTATGACTTTTTATTAACTAAACATTAACATTCTCACAACAATTATATAATGTAATAATGGTAGTTCAAGAACGTTAATAGAAGTTATTATACAGTGTTACCATGAAAACAATGATGGCGAGGGTCCCTGAATTGGGGGTCCCTTGGTCTATAGAGATTGAAAACCAGTGGCCCTAAAGAGAATCACTGAGCTATTAAATTGATTAAATGTGTAATTTTGGATGATCCAGTTCCTCATAACCAACTCATGCTGACACAACATATTATATATAGATGATAATGCCATTTTTCTCTCTTCCTGACCCAATTCTTAGGTTTTGAATGCGTCTTCTGTAACTTTGTGTGTAAAACTCGACCTATGTACGAGCGGCACCTACAGATCCACCTGATCACGCGCATGTTCGAGTGCGACGTCTGCCACAAGTTCATGAAGACTCCCGAGCAGCTCCTGGAGCACAAGAAGTGCCACACCGTCCCCGCTGGAGGGCTCAAGTAAGGAAAGCAAGTACAGCACGTGCCTCCCCACAACCTCACAAAACCCGCCCCCACTCTACCTCAGCCCCTATCCCCTCAGACAGGACACAGGCCAGGTTTTAGGAGCCGTTTACACGACAACGTTTTCAGACAAAAACGGGAAACTTTTTATGCGTTTTGCCTGTTCGTTTACACGACAACTGCATTTTGGGGACTGAAAACGCATATTCAAAACGTCGTTTTTGAAAACGTCATGCGTGCGTAGTACGTGTTAGGTATGTAGACATGCGCAGTAGGCTACATGTCGATTTTAAAGCCAAAGTTACTTGTAGTAACAATCCAACCTCATCGTCCGTCCAAACAAAATTACTCGCTGCTTTCGCCATATTGCTGGTTTGTTTACGTCTGTGCGCAAGCTGCTATCGCTATGAATGAGGAGTAGAGCAACAGTCGGTGTGGTGATTTTAGTGACAGAACTCCCGCCCATAGATATATATACATATCTATGCTCCCGCCCACAAAGAGCTAATCGTCACTTACCTACAGGTACTGTTTACTAACAAGGTGTCAGCGCCAACTACTGGCCTGGCATTCGTAATACAGCGTTTTTGGCCGTTTTCGCGGATATGTGTAAACGCGAATCGTTTTGAAAACGTTGTCGTGTATACGTGAAACTTTTTAAAAACGCAAGTGAAAAACTTTTCCGTTCTTGACTACATCGTTGTCGTGTAAACGTACCCTTAAACAGAGTCTATCCAGGAGCACTGGTCGATGTTTCAGAAATGAGCTAAGTTCATCGAGCAGTGCTTCAGGGTAACCTCTCTGTGGAGCTGCATACAGTAGAAGCATGTTATAGACAGAGAGTTCCTGAATGTGCCTGAAACACATATGAGCACACAACTCTACTGAGTCAGAGATTTGAATTTACTACTTATAACCTCACTTTACAGCTAATATGTTTTTAAAGAACAAGTTCACCAATTAAAGAGATAGTTCACCGAAAATGAACATTTTTCCATCATTTACTCACCCTCGAGTTGTTCCAAACCTGTATGAGTGTTGAGCACAAAAGAATATATTTTAAAGAATAGGGGTGGGTATGGTTCAAAAATTTTCAATATCGATACCAATACCTTGACTTCAATACCGGTACCAGTTGAACAATACTTTTTTTCAATAAAAAAACTTTTTTCAGCTCGTTGAGGTTTATACAGACTCAAAGTCTCATCTTCTGAGCCACTGCACAAAGGAACAAAAAAAAAGCACAAAGGAACAAAAAGTATCAAACTCAATACCCAGCCCAATTGAAGAATGTTGGTAACCAAACAGTTTATGGTGGCCATTGACTTCCATAGCACTTTTTCCATACTATGGAAGTCAATGGCTGCCGTCAATTGTTTGCTTACCAGAATTCTTCAAAATATATTATTTTGTGTTCAACAGAAGAAAGAAACTCATAAATGGACACTTTCAAGCTTCAAAACGAATGCAAAAACTTGAAAGTAGTCCATACAACGTATATTCCTAGTCTTTTGAAGACATATGTTATTTTTTGTGAGGAATAGACCATAATGTTAGTGATTATTCTTTGGAAATCAAGATACATGCCCTAGCTTTTGAAAGTTTAAATATTGTCAAGGAATCGGTTTATCTGCTTCACAAAACTGATCAGAATGATTCATGATTTGGTTGTAACAGTTCTCAAGTTAACAGCTTTTTGAAGGGAAAGATTTTCTGTAAATAAGAAATTTGGTCTGTTCCTTACTTGGCTTTAGAAGACTATAGAAGAATATAGCACGAGTCATATGGACCATTTTTATTGTTATTTTTCAAGAATAATAAACTTTTTAAGAATTTACAGTTCTATTCATTGTAATTGCAAAGATAAGAATTTCAATGATATTTTTATGTTCCATGGAAAATAATGTTATACGAGTTTAGAACAACTTGGTAAGTACATTGCTAAAAACTTCTTCAAACCGTCAATTTATTGAATCACATTTTGATTTACAAAATAAATAATAAAAACCTTTTCCTTCTTTCCTCATCAATGCTTAGGGAAGTAGGGCTCCCCATAAGTCCACTTTGCAAGTATTATTGACAGTCAGGGACACTAATTCTGCAGGTGAACACAAATCACAGGCACTTTCAGAAACGACACCCTTCCTTTGGAAAGCCTGTGGTAGACATTACTGCAAAAGGTCTGGGCCCGCATGTAAAAATATATCTGAAACAAGTCAGCACTTGTCCATCTGTTGAGCAGCTCCACTGCCAAGACCATTAGGCTACAGTTCACACTGTTCTTTCTCAGCCTGTCATAACCGCCACCACAGTTACAACAACACATTTAAACACAATGAATACTCATCTGAAGGCAAATACACACTCGATTTCCAAACACTTACAAGACATACTGACCCCCAAGTTGAGATCTTGTTTTGGGGCTTTTTTTTTTTAATACTTAACACAAAGTGCAGTCTTTGATATTTTCTGTTGTATTTGTCTAGTTGTTTGACATACATAATTCATGTCTTAAGGTCATGTATTTCAGATTTCATTGCCTCATCTTGTCATTTATGGCTATGCTTTCCCATGCTAGACACATTTGATAGTTTGTAGTTATCACTCATTAGAGCGCTTAGGCATTACCACAGGTAAACTTAGATCAGCAGCAATATTTAACTAACTTGGAGGGACAGACAGTACTTTACTTGGGGTCTTATTTAGCATTTATGATAAAAAGCAGAACAAGAAGTGTCATTTGAGAATTTTCTATTCCAAATTTTCCATTCAAACTTTAAAAAGATGATACGCCTTTAAATATTATGATTTTAAGATGACTGTGAATAAAGGCAGGCCTTCTATTTTCTGCCTTTTATTTCAAAATGTATCAGATGGGAACTTATTTGAAAGGGACTCAGCATGTAATGTATGGTTTATTCTCTTTTTATTTGTTAGCTGTTATATAAAAGACACAGGAAAAACAATGAAATAAAAAATCCTCCATTGATTATTTTGTATTCACAGTATTTGAGCAAATAGAGTGTTTGTTGATCAGTATCTTAAACAACTGCTGTTTTGACTATGTGTTCTTACATTTTGAATCTGTAATGGTTCGATGACTCTGAGGTTTAAGTGTGTGTGGTCGGCATTAATGTTACAGTATATGTATAGCAGCTGACTGCTTACAAATCACTGCATGTTTTTTTTCACGGGATCTTTCTCCCACAGCAGGGTTCCAGTTGGCTGGATTAATGTCTGCTTATGAATATTCCATACAAGGTGTCATAGTTTGGAACTGGACTGTATATTTTTATGTATAAATACCTGTGCCTAAGTGTCCTTATCTTAGACATATAGTCTCTGGGGATTCTCTACTAATTCTATACTATTTACATAATCCCATATAAGATGTAACTAAGAAAAGCAGCAGTAATAATACCCCAAAGGAAAATGTTTCTCCTCAGAGGTTACTTTTTCATAACTCAATGGAATATTCATTTGCGGTTTGTTGAAGCAACTGACGGTTCTCAAACGGTTCTGAGACATACCAAAAGATAACAGAGCTATGATATTAAAGATATTTTTTTTGTCTATAAGACAGTCTTCAACATGACTCATGTTTCTCGGATGAAATGGTTTGCGTTTGATCACAAGCAGTTTATTTTCTTTTTTTTTATTATGCTTTAACTTCCCTTTTCTCTGTATTCATCTGATGGTAAAGCCTTCATGTTTTAAGCCAACTATTACCAGGTTGGTCTGTAATTGAGGTGTACCAGTGGAATATGTTGTATGATGTCATACTTTCTGCTGGCACACATTTGGTCAGTGTTAATTAAAAAAATATATATTTAATATAAAAAAAAAAATTTAACCTGCTAGATGCATTCATAAACTTTGTAGAAAAGTGTTTTTTATGCTTAAAACAAGAACAAAAAATTGCCAGTGGAATGCCAAAAATTTACTTTTAAATTTAAAATAAATACATTTTCTTAGAATTTAGTGCTATATTGCTTCTCAAGTAAAAAATATTTTGTTTTAGGTATGTTTAGATATTTTTACTGAAAAACAGGACTGGTCTGCTATGGGTTTTTACAAAATGTTTCCAAATTATGAACTGATTTTTGGTCATATTAGACAAACTTCAGAGTCTTTGCACAATACAGATTCAGAACACAAGAGCACAAAACCCAACAATGACCAAATACATTTAGAGCTTACTGTCAGCTGATGGGACTCTTGCTGTATTACAGCTGCCCAGCTGTTTTTTTTTTAGTCAGGGCGAGAGAGAGAGAGATTCACAGCGCTCTAGTTCAGTGTTGTGCCTAAGTGTCCTTATCTTAGACATATAGTCTCTGGGGATTCTCTACTAATTCTATACTATTTACATAATCCCATATAAGATGTAACTAAGAAAAGCAGCAGTAATAATACCCCAAAGGAAAATGTTTCTCCTCAGAGGTTACTTTTTCATAACTCAATGGAATATTCATTTGCGGTTTGTTGAAGCAACTGACGGTTCTCAAACGGTTCTGAGACATACCAAAAGATAACAGAGCTATGATATTAAAGATATTTTTTTTGTCTATAAGACAGTCTTCAACATGACTCATGTTTCTCGGATGAAATGGTTTGCGTTTGATCACAAGCAGTTTATTTTCTTTTTTTTTATTATGCTTTAACTTCCCTTTTCTCTGTATTCATCTGATGGTAAAGCCTTCATGTTTTAAGCCAACTATTACCAGGTTGGTCTGTAATTGAGGTGTACCAGTGGAATATGTTGTATGATGTCATACTTTCTGCTGGCACACATTTGGTCAGTGTTAATTAAAAAAATATATATTTAATATAAAAAAAAAAATTTAACCTGCTAGATGCATTCATAAACTTTGTAGAAAAGTGTTTTTTATGCTTAAAACAAGAACAAAAAATTGCCAGTGGAATGCCAAAAATTTACTTTTAAATTTAAAATAAATACATTTTCTTAGAATTTAGTGCTATATTGCTTCTCAAGTAAAAAATATTTTGTTTTAGGTATGTTTAGATATTTTTACTGAAAAACAGGACTGGTCTGCTATGGGTTTTTACAAAATGTTTCCAAATTATGAACTGATTTTTGGTCATATTAGACAAACTTCAGAGTCTTTGCACAATACAGATTCAGAACACAAGAGCACAAAACCCAACAATGACCAAATACATTTAGAGCTTACTGTCAGCTGATGGGACTCTTGCTGTATTACAGCTGCCCAGCTGTTTTTTTTTTAGTCAGGGCGAGAGAGAGAGAGATTCACAGCGCTCTAGTTCAGTGTTGAGGTAGAGAGGCGCCCTTCACAGTGTGCTTTCTGAGGTCATTCTGTTCTGCAGGGTTTGTGAAGCGCTTTGGGGCCCTGAGCAGATGAAAGGTGCTATTTAAATGTAAGTGCCACTCATTTATTCATTTACCTTCATCTGATTCCCGTTCCAACCTGTCCGCAACCACACAGCCACACGCACACACACCCTCTCTCACATGTAGCAGTGTATACATACACACAGACTGTAGCTTATAAACACGACAGAGGGTAAGACACACTAAACGCCTCCTTCATCCCTTCCCTTTGTCCATTCTTTGTGTGTTCTTCATTCCATTTAAGAGAACAGAGTGTGTTTTCTCATTGGCGAAGTGCATTATTAAATGTCTTCCACCTCTGTGTCCTACACCCTACTCCCCTTTTTGACCAGGTGCCCTCTCTGCATCTACTCCACCAACAGGCCAGCCGCCATGGAAGGCCACCTGAAGACGCACTACAAGATGGAGTATCGCTGCCGCATCTGCCAAGCCGTGTGGTCCAATCAGGCAGAGCTGGAAAGGCACACGCGCGCTCACCGCCTGGGCAACCACTACAAGTGCGAGCAATGCGGCTACCTCTCCAAAACAGCCAACAAGCTCATCGAGCATGTGCGTGTGCACACCGGCGAGCGGCCTTTCCACTGCGACCGCTGCAGCTACAGCTGCAAACGCAAGGACAATCTCAACCTCCACAAGCGGCTCAAGCACGCACCGAGACAGACCTTCGGTTGCGCCCAGTGCCCGTTCACCACCACTCACCCGTTCGTCTACAGCCGCCATGTTAAAAAGCACCAAGGCGGGGAGGGGAGTGCCGAGGAAGGTGAGGCTCGGCCAGGTACGCCACACCCGGGCCTTTTGGAGCGAGGTGGGAGCAGCAGCGGGAGCGGGGACAGCGGGAGCACCAGTCCACTCATGAATCTGTCCGCCTCTCAAGCCTTGCAGTCCGTCGCCCTGTCGATCACCAGCAAGCGGCAAGACGGCACCCCAACGACGCGCTACCTCTCGGCCAACGGCACGTTCTCCACACTGGCGGCTCGCTACTTGGAACAGTACAGGAACTGTGACCTGGCTCACCTCATCCCCCTCACCACGCTCTTTACGGCCCGCCGCTTCACATTCCACAGCCCCTCGCCCTCAAACTCCTCGCTGCCCTTCTCTGCATTCTGGTTCAACTCGTCCTCGCAGTCGCCGCCCTCTCCCACGTCACTCAAACACTCCTTCCTGGCATACCTGGGATTGACAGAGAGAGCTAAGACCATTTGACCATCCTCGTCCCTTCTTCTTCTCCTCCACCCGCCGTTTCCCTGTATCATCGAAGCCAACTGTTCCACAGGCAGGCTAAAATGCTGCCCTAAAAAGTAGTAATGATAGTAAAACTTCCATTTATCAGAGGAAAAGCTATTCACGCTCAAGGCATTTCGATTTCTGTTCTATCGCAATCCAATCGTTGCTCTTTTTAAGAGGTCTTGCAACAGTTGTTTTCCTCTACAAATTGTGAATGACCCGGAATCCAATAACAGTGCTTTATCTATTACGAGTTTTGTATTCGTTTTGATGGGCAAAAGGAAACAAAGAACATATTAGCTCGCAAGCGTTAAGCTTTTTTTGTGCATTTTGTCAGGAATCCGAAAGCATGTTCGCTATGTGTTGCAATGTTTTTTTTAAGTCATTTAGGGGCTCAGTATCTTGGGGTATACAGTATATGGCACGACAAAAACCAATGAAACGGATTGCTATCTTTCGAGTCTTGTTTCCAAAGCAAAGCCTCAGACCACGCACTTGTTAATTTATCAAGCTGTACATAATTTTGTAGTCTTTCTTTTCTCTTCTCCCCCCATGCCTGTTGGCGGTGACTGGTTTTGCTGAATAGCGAGACCATCTGCAAAATGTAATCTTGCCTCAGCAACAAGCATAAGGCCCTTTACGACACCTGCGAGGCGCAGCTGATGGCATTTCTTAATACAAGCCATTCAGGGCACGCTAATGGCAAAAGCAATCATTACCACTACCGCAGTGGTCGTCAACCCATGATGCAGCCCTTTGATGTCTTCACCATACTTTTGGTCACTACAGATTGTGCCATAGCTGACCGAGGTGGGCTGGCCGTATCCGGTAGGCATGAGATAAAATTGACCAGTCAAGCGCCCTGTGCATAGCTAACGCATATAATGCTCACCTGTACGTTTAACAAGATGTATGAGGTGACAGGTTTTTGGGAAAGACCCAATTATTCTGTCACAAAGGCCGATTCAATGGTGCTTTTTGGAGCTTTTTTGTAATTTTGTGTGTAAAAAAAAAAAAAAAAACCTGTTCAAAAATGACTTGAATGAATGTACTTTCTGTTGGTTAATGTTAAAGTGATACAGAGGTAGCTGGACTGTGGTAAGTGAGATCATGGAAAAACAATGGTATCTCGGTGGCCTTCTGTGTCTTCAATTTTTGTTCTTCTAGTTGTTTTTTTTATTATTATTATTATTATTACTTTTAAATTTGAAAGAGCCTTTGAAATGTAAAATACAAATATATATATAAAATATATATCCTGTACTAACAAGCTATTATGAGAACCCCATTTGAAAATGGCTCTCAAGTGCAATGTGGAGGCAGCCATTATTTTGAGTAGGATCTTTGGAAGCATGGCTTTCCATATGTGGGCAAACATGGTACCATAATTCTGTGTTCCCCTTTCGATTTTTTTGAGTTTTAATTGCACTTAAAATTTTGAAATGTTTCAAACAAAAGCACTTACACCCAATAGAAAACGTTCTTGATGCCAATTATTTGGCTGCCTCGTCAAACAGCCTCAATACTACTTAAGTCATTTTTTTCTTTATTGTTGTTTTGTTTTTTGTTTTTGTCTGCTACAATGGTTGAAAACACAAATTCGAAGCCTTTTTCCTGTAGGTATTTGCCAAACAGCAGACTGCTCTGTTTTGACGGATCGTATGGCATGTGTAATGCGGACAGCTGAGTTCAAAATCCACCCTGGACACCAAAGGGCCAGGCTAACTTTTCAACAGCAGTTTTGCACTGTGCTGTAAAAATTGCACTTTTCTAAACAAGAACGCAATTCTATCCAATGCTCTAAAATGGAGAACATTTACTGCCCATAATGTTGTCGAGCTCTGAATAAATCCTTTTTGATCCAAATACAGTTTAATTCATGTTCAAAACAGATAAACTGTAACATCGGCGGTAACGGATTGATCTTTTGATGAGCACTTTGCTTAGTTACTGGAAAGACGGATTTATTTGAAGAATTTAGAATGTAGGAAACTTTAATTGGCTGCTAAAAGAGTAACTTGCAGTAGCATGTGTTTGATTTAGTAACCAAACACCAATCAGCTGATGCCCATAAGCTCAACATGGCCAGATATTGGGTGATTAATAAGCCTAGTCAATATATTGGTCTAAATAAACCAATTCTGCTTAGCATGTCATGAGAAAACACGTGCAAAGCTTGAACTTGAGGTTCTAAAATATTTTATCCTTTAACGATAGATGCATTCAGCGAAACTGCAGTCCTCTTTTTGTCCAGCCAGCAGGATCTGATCAATAATTTGAATGTTGTCCATCATAGATGTACAATGCATTCATGCAAGGATAGCAGATAAGGGACAAGGATAAAAGCGTGGCCTGTTATGCTCATTTGCGTCAGGTACACAAAAGTTTTCGAATGCGGCTGACCTTAGACATTTTAAATGGAAGTAGCAGCGTTACTTTGATAGGTCAACCTTGAACTGCAAAGAGATCATTCTTCTTAAGTTTGTTCTCCTCTAACTTGCCCATTGAGAGGATTCGGATGAAAAATTCTGCATTTAAGGCCAGTTTATAAATGAAATGCAGGCTAGAAATAGAGCCATTAAAAATGGTAGACAGTTTCTTGGCCCCACACAGTATCCTTATTTTATACTTGTATTTTTTGCTCTCATAGTATCATCATTTATTTATCTTCATGTAGATGCCCAGCATGCAGTCTAGTGGTATGTTGTATCTTAAGTGGAGCTTCTCTGCTTGTTAATTAAGCTCCTGCTCAACCCATTATCTTTTATGCTCTAGTGCCACTTGGTGGCTAGGAGTGGCCCGAGAGCCTGAGATGAAGTGAAACTGATCCTCAGGACCCATTTTGATTGAATGAATTCAAACGGAATATCCATTGGGCAACATCCTTTTGTCCTTCTGCCTTGGAACACCATGTATTCATCATGTAGAAGAACATGGCGGCTGCTCTTTCATGCTCAGTTGTGTGGGCAAGAGGGATTGCTCTCTGTTCCAATACGAGTATTTAGAAATACTTACTACATGGCGTTCTGTTTGCCTAATCGCAAGGAGCAGCATTTTTTGTTGTAGCCTCATTGCGCATCAAACAAGACTGACTACCTTTTTAGCACTTCAGAAGATGCATGAAATTGCTCTTGATCTCTTGTTTGTAGCACTTACTTTTTTTTTGGTCCGAAAAAAAACAACTCGTTTCGCATTTAGCTTTGCGGGTTACTCTGCACAATCTGTTTGCTTTATCTCTTGCTGTACTCTACGACTCAATAAGGCTCAAGTATCATTTTGTTTTCTTTCTTATTTGGCACCCAGTAAACTTGTTATGTGCTGTATAAAGCTTTTTTATTACTTCATTCTTAAGGCTGTACAGGGTTGTTTGTGACAATAACTCTTTTTGGGGCTTTTTTGTAATTTTGTGTGTAAAAAAAAAAAAAAAAAACCTGTTCAAAAATGACTTGAATGAATGTACTTTCTGTTGGTTAATGTTAAAGTGATACAGAGGTAGCTGGACCAATCTGTTTGCTTTATCTCTTGCTGTACTCTACGACTCAATAAGGCTCAAGTATCATTTTGTTTTCTTTCTTATTTGGCACCCAGTAAACTTGTTATGTGCTGTATAAAGCTTTTTTATTACTTCATTCTTAAGGCTGTACAGGGTTGTTTGTGACAATAACTGGTAATTAGATCATTTGTACTTTTTATTTTGTTTTGTATTTTGGTTTTATTGGTTTTGCATTCTTTATGTTCAAATTGCCAGTTCTAAATGTAACAGGATTTGAAAGTAAAGCTTACATCACATATTACCTGAAAGGTCTTGTTGTCTGTTTTATCAATGCTTGTTTTACTTTGATGTCCCCAACTTTCATAGCGTGCATTTGTTTTATTCAGGTACAAAATAAAAGTAGTTAAAGTGGCACAGCATATATGACAACACAGTGACATCAGTCCAAGTTGTCTCTACCTGGTAAGCTGGGATTTATATGGAAGCCCATTTCTACCAAGTAAGAAAAAAAATCACACAATTATGATGTAAGTCGTATTTCAACTTTTTACCAATTATCAACATTTTGACATTTTATCTCAATTTACAAAAACCTTTTATTTTTCTTATGTGGTGGAAATATATTATATTTTATATATTATAAATATATAATATCAAGATATTGCTTGAAAACTACAAAAATGCTTGGTCGTCCACACTACATCATACCTTCTGGCTATGTGTTAAATTGGTTAAAATAATTAAAAAAAATAAACTTGTCAAATTAAGTCTTTGGTGTATAAATATCCCATTTATATTGATCAGCCACAACACCTGCCTAATATCATGTATGTCCCCCTTGTGCTCCCAAAACAGCTCTGATGCGTCTAATATGTTCTGGGATATCTGGCACCAAGACATTAACAGCAGATCCTTTAAGTCCTGCAAGTTGGATTTTATCTGTTGGTTCAGCACATCCCATAGATGCTCAATCAGATTGAGATCTGAGGAATTTGGAGGCCAAGGCAACACATTGAACTTTTTGTCATGTACTTCAAACCATTCCTGAACAATTTTTGCAGTGTGGTGAGGTGCATTATCCTGCTGAAATCTTCGGGTTTCCAGGACCCAGGGTTTCCCAACAGAACATAACACTGTCTCCACTGGCCTTGCCAGGTTTTGTGTGGGTAATAATAAGATCTTAATAAGGCCTTAAATGTCTTAATTCACCCTTACACAAATGAAGGTCTTTAATCAGAGCAGAAAGACTTAAAAGTCTTGGCATTAAATGTTGAATGAACTGCAAAAAAATATCTTCCTCTCTTGTATTCCAATACAAATATTAAAACATCCTTAAATCAAGATACATTTACTTGAGATGCAAAATGAAGATGTGCAGTCTCATGAAACTGAACAAAATGAGTTTATGATTAACAAGAAGAAATATCTTCCAGTGGAATCTTAAATAAGCTTAATTCAAAAAGAAAACAAGATTATTTTTCTGACCTCACTGGCAGATATTTATTCTTGTTTTAAGCATGTTATATCTTGATTGATTCATGATGATGCTTTCTTAATGAGTTCATGCAGGATCATGACTCTAACACTTGGCATCCAAAAGAGAGGTTGCCTGTGCCTAAAAAAGCAAAGCTCTCTCCACCTAGTTTTGCCTTCAGCAGTCCTGGGAGCGCTAGAGCGCTCTGTCCAAGCCAAAGGTTGGTCCTGCCTAATGAAAACAGATGAAGCAGAGATAAAGTGTTTGCCGACATTAAGAGCTCCATTCATCACTGTTAGCCCCAGAGCTATGGATCTCCTTGGACGGCATCTCTCCCTCTCAGACTTGCTCCATAATGCTGGTGGAGGCAGGCAATCTGTATGGATTTCCTCCCCTACATCCATGTATACAGCCAGAGGTTTGATTGATTTATTACGAGTCATTCTGTCATGAGGTTTAGTTAGGGTCTAAATTCCATTTGAAAAATGAATATCACAAATGCAAAGAGAAAAAGTCGGTATAATGAACTGTAAAAGGTTGATATAGGGTCTTATAGAGTGTGCAGTGCCACCCAATTTTTCAGCGGCCTTGGCTGTTTAAGTATTTTTCCTGTAGGGAGTTATAAGCCATCGACCAAACCAACCAGCTATTAAGTTAATTACAACATTACAAAGATTTCAGGCAAAAACTACAAATATTTGAACATTTTACAAAAACACAAATGTACAATGAGATTAAAAAAATAACTACAGCTTATACTTTTGGCGTGATTTGCTTGTTTCAGATGCACTGATAGGTAATCACACTGAAAGGAATTACTCTTAAATGCTGTTATTAAAAAACAGGTTGAAATAATGCAGACAGATGACTTTAAAGGTGCTGTATGTAAGTTTTTGACTCTACTAAAGCATAAAAATACCACAATATGTTTGCAGATATTTAAGAAACATGCTAAGTTAACATACTTGTTTATCTGAAAAACAATGCTACAGTCAGTTATTCTCCTTTGAAAATGTGAGTTCCGGCCGGAATGTCTGTCTCTGTTTTGGTTTGTGAAACCGGCCCACTGCCAGTCATCGTCAAGTACACTCGTTCCTGTGGGTGTCGTCAATCTGGCAACCTGCGTGTGCGTCAAGTCTGAGGAGGAGGGGCCAGGTAAAAAAAACCCTCTCCAATATTTTGAATTTGGACTGCAATACCTAGTTCAACCACTCGGTGTCAATCCTACATACAGCACCTTTAACAAAAGCTTCTACCACTGATTAACAACCTTGTAGCTCACAGTAGATCTGTCTACAAAGGTTTATAAATTTTTCATTCAAAATCAGTTTGCCTATGGAGAACATGAATGGGATTTTTACTTCCAGAACCCAAATGATGCGCTCAATAAATGTATACAGTGTGTATATTTATTTATTTTACTATAATGACCAGCTGACAGTACATTATCGCTTTCTAAGTTGCTACTATGACCGAGGTGGGGCATGTCTTTCTATGCTTTCGACACCCGTGCGGGTAACGGCAAATGTCCAATCACGTGTTCAGACACCAGTGAACTCTGGGTCACTCTACCGAGAGGAACAACAAGTTGGGGGTTTGATGTGCATCCGAGTCTGGAGGATGTCACCTTGGAGGTGGTTTAAGTCCACCATGTTGGAGCTTTGTGCCACTAGATTGACTCTGGCTTTAATGAATCCTCTCCATGTTCTATCGCATCTTAATTAACATCAAAGCAGCGCTAGAGGCCAGCAAGAGCCTCTGCTTAGCTTGACCTCTGCTGGAAAGGGAAAGTTGATTAAGTGGGTCTCCAGGGTGATGAGGTCGCACTGTATCTCCCTGCCAGATACTGGCTAATTTAGTCATACAGACACTTGAAGACAGCAATCATATTTTATTTTAAAGCTGTATCTATTTCTGCTGAGAGTGAGCTGAGAGAGTAAAAACAGAATAGCATCTGATCCATTTTTTAAGAAGTGAGTAACCGTAATCCTCTTGAATAATTGTATAATAGGGTCAGGGATTAAAATGTTAAAAATGTAGCGTTCAAACCCAAGATGCAGCTAGTTTGAAACAGTAAAGGGATTTTTTTACACAGCCTTGCTTGGAGCTTGTCTATGCCGAGGCGACCTTTCGACACAGGCGTGTGAAAGTTGGCAGCAGGCAATCGATAGGCTGTTGGCTTTTTTGTTTGTTGGTTCAAGCCGGCCTTGGCTTTATTACAGCCGGGTTCGAGTCATGGGGGAGTTGCAGTCTTTGGCTGCTGCAAAAGCCTGAGTGAGAGGAGCTCCCTCCTGTTTGCCAAAAGTGTAATCCCTCTGTGACCTCATGCAACCCTGCCTCTAGAGGAAAAGCTGCTTAGAGGAGTGCCTGTCTACAGGAAGACCCCCGCTTCCACCTCCCTTCTCCCTTTTTCCTCCATTCCATCGTCTCGCTCTCTTCTACCTTCACGTTCTCCACCCAAGTTGTCTCAACATCAATATTTCCCAGGCTCCCTCACTTCACCCCTGTCAGATGGCTGGATCTGAGGGCATTAGGGAACTGCAGCAAGCCAAGTAATAAGAGATCCCTGTTCAGGTTGGGGATAAGAAAACAAACAGAGCAGGGGCACGGAGAGACACAGAATCACTGTATGGAGGTAGGGCTGCTCATCGGGTTGATTAACTTACTGGTTGACTTTGCAAATCTTCATGTAAGATCAATGTAGATTCAGAAAATTCTCATCAAATTGGTATCAGCTGTCAAAAAAGCAACAAAGAAAAAAATGTGCTTCTACCTATATTTTTGCAAAACTCCAAAAATATTCCTATTCATACAATTCACTGCAGTTTCCAGATTAATTGAACACTAGAAGCAGTAAAACACCAACAACTTTTCTTCCTTTTCACATTATTACAGATTATCGATTAATAAAGATTTACTTTTACACAATTCCTTCTACAATACTGTTATGACCTCAAAATTCTATCACTATAGTGCATGATTCTAAAAGAAAACATTTTTGAATATGCATCACATAGCCAGCTCCATATGTATGGCTTTTCAAGTAAACTTGCTCGTTAGCTCACCTGGTCCAGCATTGCTTGGGTACGAGTACAGTCAAAAACAAGTCATGATAAAAGAGCAAAGACATGTAGAAGCAAACTAAAATGGCAGGGTTTGCATATTTATCTCACATTTGCTTTTGTTAACATTATCAGTTAGGTTTAGGGAAGTTGGTAACATGGCTTTTATAAGTATCAGGTATGCAAGAATCAAAATAATATTTTGCAGAAATGCCACCACAGGCGCACATTTTTTGAACGAGCCTGGGTTGCAAAAAAGCTCTCAATCTCACAGGTTGGATACTTTTTACATTTGTTGTATTCAGGAATCTTTTTTCATCTATCGATGACCACACAGGCCACACCCACCTATAGCATGATCCCACATGTCAGATAAGACCAGGGCCTGCTGAAATCTTCGGGTTTCCAGGACCCAGGGTTTCCCAACAGAACATAACACTGTCTCCACTGGCCTTGCCAGGTTTTGTGTGGGTAATAATAAGATCTTAATAAGGCCTTAAATGTCTTAATTCACCCTTACACAAATGAAGGTCTTTAATCAGAGCAGAAAGACTTAAAAGTCTTGGCATTAAATGTTGAATGAACTGCAAAAAAATATCTTCCTCTCTTGTATTCCAATACAAATATTAAAACATCCTTAAATCAAGATACATTTACTTGAGATGCAAAATGAAGATGTGCAGTCTCATGAAACTGAACAAAATGAGTTTATGATTAACAAGAAGAAATATCTTCCAGTGGAATCTTAAATAAGCTTAATTCAAAAAGAAAACAAGATTATTTTTCTGACCTCACTGGCAGATATTTATTCTTGTTTTAAGCATGTTATATCTTGATTGATTCATGATGATGCTTTCTTAATGAGTTCATGCAGGATCATGACTCTAACACTTGGCATCCAAAAGAGAGGTTGCCTGTGCCTAAAAAAGCAAAGCTCTCTCCACCTAGTTTTGCCTTCAGCAGTCCTGGGAGCGCTAGAGCGCTCTGTCCAAGCCAAAGGTTGGTCCTGCCTAATGAAAACAGATGAAGCAGAGATAAAGTGTTTGCCGACATTAAGAGCTCCATTCATCACTGTTAGCCCCAGAGCTATGAAGCACCTTGGATGACATCTCTCCCTCTCAGGCTTGCTCCATAATGCCGGCGGAGGCAGGCAATCTGTATGGATTTCCTCCCCTACATCCATGTATACAGCCAGAGGTTTGATTGATTTATTACGAGTCATTCTGTCATGAGGTTTAGTTAGGGTCTAAATTCCATTTGAAAAATGAATATCACAAATGCAAAGAGAAAAAGTCGGTATAATGAACTGTAAAAGGTTGATATAGGGTCTTATAGAGTGTGCAGTGCCACCCAATTTTTCAGCGGCCTTGGCTGTTTAAGTATTTTTCCTGTAGGGAGTTATAAGCCATCGACCAAACCAACCAGCTATTAAGTTAATTACAACATTACAAAGATTTCAGGCAAAAACTACAAATATTTGAACATTTTACAAAAACACAAATGTACAATGAGATTAAAAAAATAACTACAGCTTATACTTTTGGCGTGATTTGCTTGTTTCAGATGCACTGATAGGTAATCACACTGAAAGGAATTACTCTTAAATGCTGTTATTAAAAAACAGGTTGAAATAATGCAGACAGATGACTTTAAAGGTGCTGTATGTAAGTTTTTGACTCTACTAAAGCATAAAAATACCACAATATGTTTGCAGATATTTAAGAAACATGCTAAGTTAACATACTTGTTTATCTGAAAAACAATGCTACAGTCAGTTATTCTCCTTTGAAAATGTGAGTTCCGGCCGGAATGTCTGTCTCTGTTTTGGTTTGTGAAACCGGCCCACTGCCAGTCATCGTCAAGTACACTCGTTCCTGTGGGTGTCGTCAATCTGGCAACCTGCGTGTGCGTCAAGTCTGAGGAAAATGTGCGTTCCGGGCCGGAATGTCGGTCTCTCTTTTGGTTTGTGAAACACGCCCACTGCCAGTTTACCCAATTGTATTTCGTTCCTGTTGGTGTCCTCAATCTGGCAACCTGCAGAGCAGGAGGGGCCGGGTGAAAAAAAACCCGCTCCAATATTTTGAATTTGGACTGCAATACCTAGTTCAACCACTCGGTGTCAATCCTACATACAGCACCTTTAACAAAAGCTTCTACCACTGATTAACAACCTTGTAGCTCACAGTAGATCTGTCTACAAAGGTTTATAAATTTTTCATTCAAAATCAGTTTGCCTATGGAGAACATGAATGGGATTTTTACTTCCAGAACCCAAATGATGCGCTCAATAAATGTATACAGTGTGTATATTTATTTATTTTACTATAATGACCAGCTGACAGTACATTATCGCTTTCTAAGTTGCTACTATGACCGAGGTGGGGCATGTCTTTCTATGCTTTCGACACCCGTGCGGGTAACGGCAAATGTCCAATCACGTGTTCAGACACCAGTGAACTCTGGGTCACTCTACCGAGAGGAACAACAAGTTGGGGGTTTGATGTGCATCCGAGTCTGGAGGATGTCACCTTGGAGGTGGTTTAAGTCCACCATGTTGGAGCTTTGTGCCACTAGATTGACTCTGGCTTTAATGAATCCTCTCCATGTTCTATCGCATCTTAATTAACATCAAAGCAGCGCTAGAGGCCAGCAAGAGCCTCTGCTTAGCTTGACCTCTGCTGGAAAGGGAAAGTTGATTAAGTGGGTCTCCAGGGTGATGAGGTCGCACTGTATCTCCCTGCCAGATACTGGCTAATTTAGTCATACAGACACTTGAAGACAGCAATCATATTTTATTTTAAAGCTGTATCTATTTCTGCTGAGAGTGAGCTGAGAGAGTAAAAACAGAATAGCATCTGATCCATTTTTTAAGAAGTGAGTAACCGTAATCCTCTTGAATAATTGTATAATAGGGTCAGGGATTAAAATGTTAAAAATGTAGCGTTCAAACCCAAGATGCAGCTAGTTTGAAACAGTAAAGGGATTTTTTTACACAGCCTTGCTTGGAGCTTGTCTATGCCGAGGCGACCTTTCGACACAGGCGTGTGAAAGTTGGCAGCAGGCAATCGATAGGCTGTTGGCTTTTTTGTTTGTTGGTTCAAGCCGGCCTTGGCTTTATTACAGCCGGGTTCGAGTCATGGGGGAGTTGCAGTCTTTGGCTGCTGCAAAAGCTTGAGTGAGAGGAGCTCCCTCCTGTTTGCCAAAAGTGTAATCCCTCTGTGACCTCATGCAACCCTGCCTCTAGAGGAAAAGCTGCTTAGAGGAGTGCCTGTCTACAGGAAGACCCCCGCTTCCACCTCCCTTCTCCCTTTTTCCTCCATTCCATCGTCTCGCTCTCTTCTACCTTCACGTTCTCCACCCAAGTTGTCTCAACATCAATATTTCCCAGGCTCCCTCACTTCACCCCTGTCAGATGGCTGGATCTGAGGGCGTTAGGGAGCCGCAGCAAGCCAAGTGAAGAGAGATCCCTGTTGACATCGGGGATGAGAAAACAAACAGAGCAGGGGCACGAAAAGACACAGAATCATCCCAGGTTTTTCGCGCACTAATTTTGTACTTAAGTACATTATGGAAGTGTACTTTTTTAACCTAGGATTGTATGGAGACGGGACTGCTGAACAGGTTGATTAACTTACTAGTGGACTTTCATTTTGCTCATCTTTATTTAGATACAGAAAATTATCGTCAAATTGGCATCGGCTGTCAAAACAGCAAAATTTTTGCAAAACTCCAAACATATTCCTATACCTACAATTCATTGCAGGTTCCAGTTGAAATGAACACTAGACACAGCAAAACATCAATGACTTTTTGTTCCTTTTCACATAAATTATTATTACAGATTATCGATTAGTAAAGATTACTTTAGCACAATTCCTTTTACAATGTTGTTATGACCTCAAAACACTTTTACCATTGTGCATGATTTGTAGACAAATACATTATGACATCTGCATCACATAACCAGCTTTTCTAGTAAACTTGCTCGTTAGCTCACCCGGTACAGCATTGCTTGGGTACGAGTTGAAACCTGAACACAGTCCCGTCATTATAAAACGGCATGGTTTGTATATTCATCTCACATTTGCTTTTGTTAACATTATCGGTTAGGTTTAGGGAAGTTAGTACATGTTTTCATAAGTTTCATAAAACATGCAAGAGCAACATAATATTTTTCGAATGAGTTTGGGGTCCAAAAACGCTGTCAATTCCACAGGTTGGATACATTTGTTGGATTCAGAAATGTTTCATCTATCGATGGCACACAGGCCATACCCATCCATAGCGTGATCCCACGTGTCAGATAAGACCAGGGGTGTAGCTCAATGGGAATCCTGACAATCTGGATGCGTGACAGGGAACACTCACTGGGAAGAGGGATTATACACAAGTCCTTGGCAAGCTGGCCTCTCTAGACAGGGTGGTTTTAAGGAGGGGATTGTTTGTGTAGTCACTATACTTGAACTATCTGACTGTATAGAGTGTGTTGATTGCAATTTTTTGAATGATGCTATCATTCAGGGTGTCAGGATGCCATGGCAACGAATTAGAGTATACGCAGAGCCCTTCTCCTTAGGGGAGCCTCCAAGGTTAGCCCAAAAAAACAATGCAGCAGTACACTGGAAAGGAGACAAGAGGTTTTTTTCTTTCTTTCTTTCTTTTTTTTGGATTGATGTCAGAGACAGAAGATGCTTAAGCTTAATTAACTCTCTAATCTTCAAGGTGTTTTCCATTAAATATTAATTTCAGAGTTCATGATCAAAAAATTGATGTTTTATTAGAGAGGTCACAGCCAATTTTGCAATAGGAAGTATTCTGTTTATGCTACTGCTCATTCACGTTTTATGATAACTGCAAACACAACTCATACAGCTCCAAAAGTGATTCAATGACATCAAGGATTTAATTTGATTGGTTTATAAGGCATGTGATCTTGTAACCTAGAAATGGTGTTACTAATGAAGTCCGTAATGCTTATTATTAACAAAAACAAAGTGAAACTGTCATTTAATAGAGAAATTCTAATTCCCCTACAATACATCCCCAAATATAGATCTTGAATTTGCTTTCTTTCTTTCTTAGACTGTTATATTGTAATGTTTTTTTTTTTACTTGTCTATTGTCAACAATCTGTTTTAATTGGATGTCACATAATTGATTTCTAAATAAATAATAATAAATACAATAAAAAAGAAATCAAGTTCTAAGCAGCACAATCTCATATACATATCACGTGTGTGTGTGTGTGTGTGTGTGTGAAATGTAATTATTTTGCAACTGGGTGCAACAATAGAACAATAGGTGGCAGCAGCACATTTTTTGTTCTAAAATCCTATTTATGATCCTGAAAGTGCACACTAATGATTTAAATTAATTTTTTTACCACTATCTCTAATTATTCAACGTTATAATGATAGCAAAATGACATGTCTTTATTTGAATATGGGGGCAATCTACATATTTACACTCATGAGAATCAAAGAAACATTATTATATTAGTCACAACAACCATGTTGGAATTATGTCCAAAGACGACATCCATCATAAATGTGCTCATCCAGCTGATAACGCCAGGCCAACAGTTTTAAGTAATGCAATTAACTTTATGACACCGGTTTATCTCCTATGCACTCAGCAGGCTGCATGCTAGCAAATAAGGAATGTTTGAAATTGCTACCAATTTTCTGATGTTTCAGTGTCTGGTTTGGGGGCCAATGGCCTGTAAATTGGAAAGAAATCATTTTGGCTTGATTTTGTTGCTTTGTGCTGAAAGTTAACAGTCAAGGAGTCTGCACATTTCCAATTTAAATGTTCTCTCATACAGAACACTGGATCAAACCTGGTCATCTAAAATACATCTTGCCACGTTTTTGAGTTGCATCATGTGAATAGGAACATAACCAAAATGTTATAAGGTTGGTTTTTCTTTCTGTTTCATTTTATTGATTCTAAGGTAAAACTAATTAACCTTTGGTGAGTTTTCAAGGAACACAACACACTTTAGATTGAATGATTTTTCCAACGCCATTCAATTAGCCCAAATGAATTCCTGTCTTCAGTACATTAGCATAGTACCACATGATCATTTGTCTTACAATTAAGACACTGGGTAACAAGTCATTAATTCTGTTTTGAGGGAAGACCTGGTCAAACAAACTGAAGAAAAAAAAATATATATATATATACATACATTCTTAATATCTGCTTTGCCACTGTAAACTGCTCTTTAGCCTGATATAATACAGGTAATGGATATTTTCAAATAAATGTAACATCCTAACATATTTGACATGTCTTTTAAAACACAAATGTAGTTTTGGTTAGAAGCCCCATAATGAAAAGTATACGTATATACTGCCCTGTAATGTTAAAAAAAAAAAAAAATCCATAAAAATTGGGCCCAATGTATTAAAAATGAGGAATGTTCCATATTGTTTTTTTTTACAGAGAGAAAATTACCAGTACATTTTCCATTTTATAATAATTTTTTAGAATTTCTTTTTTTTGACAAAGTCTAATCTGGCCTTCTTTGCAATTTGCTCTCATGAAGTCTTCTCTTGATTGTAGACTTCTGTCACTGATTGTAGACAGTGACGCACCTACCTCCTGGAGAGTGTTCTTCTCTTGGCTGGATGTTGTGAAAGGGTTTTTCTTTACCATGGAGAGGATCCTCCGATCATCCACCGCTGTTGTCCTCCGTGGACATCCAGGCCTTTTTATGTTGCTGAGCTCACCAGTGCATTATTTTATTCTCAGAATGTACCAAACTGTTGATATGGCCACTCTTAATGTTCCTGCTATCTCTCTAATGGATATGTTTTGTTTCTGGTGCCTAACAATAGTCTGTTTCACTTGTATGGAGAGATCCTTTGACTGCATGAGGTGGTTTCACAGCAACAGCTTTCAAATTCAAATGGCACACTTAGAATCAACTCCAGAACTTTTACCTGCTTAGTTTATGTAGAAATAACGAAAGACTAGCCACGCCTGTCCATGAAACACCTTTTGAGTAAATTGTCCAATTACTTATGATCCCTTGAACAAGGGGGGAGGTACATATTTAAGAGCTGCAATTCCTTAAACTTTTCTCTGATTGTGATGAGAATACCCTCAGAGTGTGCACTTTAAGACAATATTCATTATATAACTCTAACTTGAATATGTTTTGGTCAGCAGCTAAAATAATAAAAATTGTGCCCGTGTCCATATATCTATGGACCTAACTGCATAGATAGATATAAAATGTGTATGCAACATACATGCAAAAATATGTATGTTTATATATTTATAATACTTTTTCAAATACATGATATTATATAAGTAAATATAAAAGATGAAACATGAAATTGTTCCGATTTCTAATAGGTTTCATATATTTTTTACATAACGTACATATAATACATTTGTATATGGGGCTGAAATAAAAGAAATCCAATCACACAGATAATATATTGATTATATGTCTTTCAAAATATTCTGTAAACTAATCATTAATCTCCATGCAAACAGATTTTCCTACATTACCGGCTGGAAGGGGGAGCATCTGGTTTCTTTCTCTCTGTGCCAAGAGCAGTGTGTTCGTCTGGATGTTGGTACAGTATCCCAGGGCTGTCGCTGAGGCATTCCCAGCAGCCAGTTGGGCTTGTACAGCATGAGCCCAAACGGGCAGCACCAACAGCGCCCTGGCACTGCTCCCGGGCATGTCAGCCTACTGTTTCACCAGCCCTCACACTGGCTTTTCACTGCACCACGGCCCTCAAACACCTGTCAAACGAGTGGAAAGAGTCAAGCAGCAGGTAAAACTCCACCAGGAGCCATTTAAAAGTCAATTCAGAGCGGTAGCCTTGTCCCGGATTCAGTTCTTTTCAGGATTCAGTCCCATCAGAATGAAAGGGATTCTGATTTTGGGTCAGACTCTCAGCGGTCAACATATACAGTAGAGACTAAGGCCAGACCTAGAAGCCCTTCAGGTATGAGATTACTATTATTGGTATCACAAATTAGGTTAACTACTAAATTGTGATTACCTACAGCTGGCAAATGATCTGAAATCTTTATAATCGAAATGCTTTAAAATGAAATTTAAATTTCCAACTTAAACTGTGCTTTTAAAATGCTTTGGAGCACAGACTTAAGTTTGGCCTCTTTTTAAAGAAGACACTTGGCAGATTATTGGCCACGAGGAGTACAACTGAGACAATCACTTTTCAGGGCCAATTAGCCTTTTCGAATCATGTCCATGATTTGTGTGTGTGTGGGTTCACATAACCAGTGCCAAAACTTTTACACCATTCTGATGAAGTAAAATTGTAATCATACAAGTATGTTGCTATGTTGGGCTGATCTGGATACTGAAAGCACCACAGTTGGAAAGGAACTTGGGAAAAAGTATGAATGACTTTGCATAAAATGACATAGCCTTTTAAAAAAACTTTTTTTTAAGAAAAGTAGTAAAAAGTCCCTTATGAATCACTTCTGTTCTCATTATCTAATGAATAAGATTTAATAGGTGGTGCTAAGCAGCACTCTCATTAGCGCATTACACAATTGCACAAACCTGGATGCCAATCAACACTTGCGGATATGATATGATTGAAGAAATCACATGATGCAGATTTTTCTTTTTATTGCTATTTATTTCATTCCCTTTTTCCAGAATTCAAAGATTTACTCCCACAGTGTATTATATAAACCCACACAAAAAATGACAAATATAAGTGTAAAACCAAACAAAAAATATTTATGACCAAATATAATATCATACACCCATTTACAGTAAACTAATTAACTAAATACCCAACACTCTACACAGATTTGTATGCGAACAAAACCACCAAATGCACTGATTCATGCCTTGAATGAACAAAGAAAAATGAATAAGTTTTATTGAAGGTCACCATCTTTTCACTTTGGAGTCTTCTTTCACCCTCCAAAGCAAGAGCTCCATGCATGCCGTGGCATCCTCGCGTGTGTCATGACCCACCACTGTGGCAAATGAAAAATGTTTTGTTTGTTTTCTTATTGAGAAACAAGCATGAGTTGTTTAGTGTATGCAAGTCATGGTGGTAGGTGTGCTCAATAGACCTGTTTCCCTTCACTACGGACTCAGTTACTCAGACAGCAATTTCATGGAAGAGTTAAATGCATCTGAACAGTCCCTGTGTACATTGCCCCTACCTTACTTCTGAGTGTATGGAAAATGTGCCATGAAGAAAAAAAAAAAAAACATACACCCAGAGTCCAGTTAAAAGCTACAGCTTCTGATTAAGTGAGGTTTGTTCATGGTCATTTCTTACGAATGCGATTAACAGGCTAACATACCGCTCTCTTGGATAATTCTCCGGAGATAGTCTGCAGTCAGACTGTTAAGTTCTCTTTTGTGTGGCAGACCCAGACGATGAGGAAACACCACAGAGGTGTCAATCACAGTGCTGTGAATAATCTAAAGATGGCAGAACAACCAAAATGCAATTCTTAATTGCTTCTAATCAAAACCACAAACTTGAGTTTAAAAACCAATGCCAAGTTGAAAAGGTTTACATCGGAACCCAAGCTACAAATTGCTCAAAAACCTTGAGAGCATTCCACTAGAACTCACTTTGAGAGCAGTTAAGTCATTCTCCAAGCCATGGCCAATCAGAATCGTGTCTGCATTAATAAAGCTCAAAAGCGCTGCTTGTACATCACGCAAAGATGAGTTGGTACCCTTCACATCATCCTCGCTGATGCCTGAGAACCTGAGCAGGATAAAAAGTTGAGATTCAAAACATATAGTTACAGTTCACTCTTCTGAAATGGATTCAAATATTCAATTAAAACAATCCCACCTGGTATTATAGTCAATGACATCCTTATCAGGCTTGACAAAGGAGTCAAAGATAACTTGCAAACTGCTGTTGACCACAGTCACTCTTGCTAGTTCCAGACCTTGAGTCGTGTAACACTGGCCAAACAAAAATTTAAATGAATAAAATCACATTAATATTCTTTTTAATCCTAATTATGTTTAATCTAAGCCTTACTATTTGTGTGTCAACAGCAAAGACTCCTGGACATGCTTTGGCCACTGATGATTGAGGAAGACTGTTCACAAAGCCCTGAAGACTTATTGCATCATGGACATGAAGCTGTAAACGTACATTAGAACATACAGTGAACGTTTCAACTGTAGTGACTGAAAATGGAATATTAGGTTATTGGCTTGGTAAAAAGCTACAATATCACTATTGAAAACCCAGTTCAAGGAGAAATCATGGCATAAAGGAGTGGAGACAAAGCAGGTGAAATGTTTTCACCCCCTCTGACAAAGCCTGAGTGTATGAGTATAATTCCAACACAAATCAAAATACATTGAACACTTGGCATCCAGGTGACCCAACTGCATTCTCACAACAACTGTAGCACGTCTCAACACCTCCCGGCACTGTGAGAGAACACATACAGTGTAGACTATGGATAATGCTAGAAATAAAAATGTCATTTTTAAAGACATTCTAAGCCTTTCTTACCTCGATTCTCTAGGACTTTTCCATAATGGTAGTTACACTCCTCTCTGCGGGTGTGCTTTCCACTTTTGTCAACAGAAAATGTTGCTCCACATCGACAGCAGATTCTCTTCAAAGCTGTAACTAGAGAATTCCTAATCATTTAAAAGGCTTCAAACCCTAATAGCTTCAATTATATTCAAGTTAAATATTGTTTTGCCTTGATTTTAACAGTGAAATAAAATCATATGGTGACTTGAAAGCCACAACTCAAACATGATATTGTCCATGATGCGGGAAGTCGTGGCCTAATGGTTAGAGAGTCGGACTCGTAACCCAAGGTTGCGGGTTCGAGTCTCGTACCGGCAGGGATTGTAGGTGGGGGAAGTGAATGTACAGCGCTCTCTCCCACCTTCAATACCATGACTGAGGTGCCCTTGAGCAAACCGAACCCCCAACTGCTCCCCGGGCGCCGCAGCAAAAAAATGGCTGCCCACTGCTCCGGGTGTGTGTTCACAGTGTGTGTGTGTGTTCACTGCTGTGTGTGTGCACTTTGGATGGGATAAATGCAGAGCACTAATTCCGAGTATGGGTCACCATACTTGGCCACATGTCACGTCACTTTCACTTTCATGATCGAGTATGAACCACTGCACTCACGGTCACTTATGCCCTTCTTGGTATCTCCATACTGGATGGCAAAATCAGCTTTATCCTTATTTTTACAAGGGAAGTTGTTTACTCGCAACATGTCCTCAGATAGAACGTGTTCCTTCAGTTGCTCATAAAGTGTCAAATCACCTGCATCAGTAAAACAAGACACTTAAATTCATTAAATAAATTAATAAATCTAAAATAAAGATGACATGAAAAGATGGCAAGAAAAAAAAAACAAATAGGGCACATATAATTAATAGCAATAGATTGATAGCATGAATGCATTTAATTGATCAAAAGTGACAGTAAAGACTTATAAATTCGATTAAATTCTGTTCTTTTAAACTTTGTTCATCAAAGAACCCTGAAAGAAAAATGTATTTAGTTGTGGAAACCATGTTTCAACATTCACAACAACAAGAAATGCTACCGGAGCAGCAAATCGACATATTGAAATGATTTCTGAAGCATCACGTGACACTTGAGACTGGAGTAATGGCTGCAAAACCCAGCTCTGCCATCACAGGAATAAATTACACTATAAAACGTATTTAAATAGAAAATGGTTATTTAAAATAGTTATATTTCACAATATTACTCTTTTTACTGCGTTTTTTATCAAATAAATGCAGCCTTGAGCACAACACATTTCTTTAAATAAATAACTAAAATAATAAATAAACTAAATAAATAGCCAAATTTTTGAATAGTAGTGTACACATGTATATAGTCCCAATGTGTGTCGGTATACAAATAAATAAATAAATAAATAAATCACACACACACACACACACACACACACACACACACACACGTATATATATACAGTGGGTACGGAAAGTATTCAGACCCCCTTAAATTTTTCACTCTTTG
>NW_015539839.1:360048-372948 GCF_001515605.1 Sinocyclocheilus anshuiensis | reverse complement strand
GGGGACTCTCCATAGGCGTAATGGTTTTTATACTGTACAAACTGTATTTTCTATTGCCCTACACCAACCCAACACCTAAACATCACAGGAAACTTTCTGCATTTTTACTTTCTCAAAAAAACTAATTCTGTGTGATTTATAAGCTTTTGTACCCATGGGGACCTCAATTTAGGTCCCCACCGTGACACGAATTCCCATGAGTGTGTATTCAGGTTTAAGTCCCCACCAGGATATATAAACCTGTACACACACACACACACACACAGACACAGAGAGAGAGAGAGAGAGAGAGAGAGAGAGAGCAACTCCCTAAAGCACCTTAGCAGGGGTTAAGAAAAATGTTTAAAAAAAATCTATTTCTAATTACTACATATAAACAGCACAATATGAAAATAGAGTACAGCCTACTGTGCATTTTAATAAACTCCAAAAAAAACATCCAAAAAAAAAAAAGAAGAAGAATTATAGCGACACAGGTGAGCACTCTAGTTTGACCCTGAAATGAGAGCCAGCTCTTACCAGGTCCCTGAAGTGCTTGAGTATTTAGTGGTACATTGCCTCTAGACACATGCTGATCTCTCTCACTGGGAGCTGTAAGTACATATAAGGAGGGTGACCTGATAGGAGTGTACAGTGCAGTAAACAAAAGTGGCTGCAGTAATTTGAACAAAAGCACATGCATAAATATAACAAACATACCTTTGGCAGGCAAGATGTTTTGGTTTTTAAGTCTCTTGAGTGCATTGACAGCTATGCTTAGATACTTGAGCTTATTGATACTGCGGTCATAAACAGTTTTTTCTTCTGCCAGAGCCTAGAGCATTGAAATAGATTTATTAGAAAAACACATCAGGGCTTTAAATAATGCATTCTCTTACACACAGACCTTCTCAAATGCATCTTGCACTGTCACAGATGATTTCAGGAACTCCTCCACAAAGAGGTTCACGTAGCGTTGACGAACATCATGTGGCACCTTTACCCCAACCTCTTGGCGTACTTTTGCTTTTCGTTTGACACCCATAGCCTATACAATGCACAAAAATATCCATATCTTTATCTCAACACCACAAAACAAAGAAATTACTACCAAATCCATGTTACAATATACAAAACCTGGCTTGTAGAAAAGGGTCTCAAGAGAAAACAACACTGACATTAGTAGAGCGATGTAAACCTTAGCTGGTGTGTAGTTGGCTGGTTGTGGAGGATGTAGAGTTTGTGAAAGCTGAACAGATGGAGGAGGCTGAGGTGGCCGTTGGATGGGGATTGTGGTAGGAATCAGTGTCAGAGGTAAAGAACAATTTCCTTCAGGTACGATGAAGTGCAAGTTCGTCCCCAGCTGTACAGTAGCACCAACCGGAAAAATACCAACACAGGCTTAAAAAAAATGAATAAAACAGAAGTAAATGACAATTCCCTAAATTAGGACTAACTGATCTGATAAGATACGGAACTGTATATGATGCTTACAGTTTTGCACTGTAGTTGAATGAATGACATTGGGTGTATAAACCTTCTTTGGAGCACTGCTTATGGCCTGGGGCTGACACCCTTTCACAGCAGCAGTCAAAATAGCTGCTCTTCTTTGGCATAACTGAGTTCTGGAGGGAAAGGTCAACTGGGAGCTTCCTTCTCGTAGAGGGACAATAATCTGTGCTTTGCTTTTACTGGCTGGCTGTTGAATAAAGGTGAAGTCAGAAACAGCTTTGTTATAAAAAAAAAAAAAAAAAAAAAAAAAAAAAAAAAAAAATCATACTGTTTTGGAACCACTTTTGAAAGCAAATAAATACTGACAGAATATTAATGTTGTTGAAAAAAACATGTCCTTAATTTTTTAAAGAAAAAAAAAATTTACTTTTAATATTACAACAAAGAGAATGAATCATCTCATACCTCAAACTTTGCCACATGTGCCACCCTTTTCTTCAACACAGCGACTGAATTAGACTTCTCAGTTTCCTGGGCCTCTAATATTTCTTCCTGAAAATATGAGGCGCGTACATTACCGCTCAAAAATTTGGGGTTAGTGTAAAAAAAAAAAAGAACTTAATACCTATATTTAGCAAGAATACAGTCAATTGACTAAACATTACCGCGCAAAAATTTGGGGGTAGTGTAAAAAAAAAAAAGAAAAAAAAAAAAGAACTTAATACCTATATTTAGCAAGAATACAGTCAATTGACTAAAATGACAATAAAGACACTTATTATAAGCCCAATTCAAACTGCACCCACAGCTAACTGACTACATTACGCCACTTCTTAGACATTCCACGACCCAACAAACACCGATTCAACTTGATCAATCAGTAAAAACCAGTGCCGATCAATAAAGTAATATTAAATTAAGCAACATTTATTCTAATAAGAAATGCTTCTTGAGCACCAAATCAGTATATTATTTCTGAATGTATTCAAAATGTATTCAAATAGAAGAGCTCATTTGTAATTATATTTCACAAAATTACTACGGTATTTTTAAACATTTTTGCTCAAACAAACAAATGAATAAATCACTCCAAACTTTTGAATGGTAGTGTGGCCACACAACATAAGACCTAAATAAGAGAAAATTACATAATATATGAATACTTACAGGTGGATCAAACTTAACTACAGGACCTTCATTTTGGTTGGCTTCCATGAAGATTCTGTAGCACTCTTCCATTGGGTCAGATTCTGAAAGATCTAAGTCCGAGTACTTAAGCTCCTCATCAGAACTGGAGTCAATCACAATGGCTTCCTTATTACTTCCTGCAGATGCAAAGGTCTGTGAAGGAACAGGTATGGCACAGGGAACAGGGAATGATGCAATTGATGTTGGTAATTTTTGCGCCACAGTTGTTTTTAGGTTTAGTTGACTAATTGTTGGTGCAAAAACAGTTCCGGTGTCAATCCCTGAAACATATGTGGGCATATTCTGAACAAATGGTTCAATAGGACTTTTTGGAATAGTTGGCCAAGATGTTTCAGCCAGGTTTTGAGAGCGTGGACCACATCTGTGCTCTTCTACCTTAGGTAAGGATGAAGGAAAAGACTGAGATGAGACCATGGCAAAGTACTGCTGAAGTGCTTGCTCTTGCGAAATCTTGTTAGAAGGAATAACTTCTGACTTTTGAGTATAACTTGAGATATCAATTTGCGGTTCTGCCTCAGAAGTTGCATCTTGTACATCAAACGCAGGAGACTGTGAGGAAATATATTCATCTCCAAAAACATAACTGACAGGAAGCATCTTAACATCTTGATTGCATTTGATCCTCTCACTCTCACTTCTCAGATTGTCTAGACATGTCGAAATGTCATGCAGGACGTTTTCTATGTTGTGAGCTTTTTCCTCTTTTTGTATAACAAATGCTTCCATATTGAGATTTGTAGAGTTAACTGCTTCAGACACAGGTACTTCTGTTAGATCCTCCAGAAAAGGCTTGGTTTCTTTTACAGAGTGCTTTCCAGTCATTACCTGTTTATTTAAGGGCCCTTCATTAGCCGCTTTACCATCTTCAGCTGGGGCATCGCTAATAGGGCATAATGTGGGTAGTTCTTTGGTTGTAGTTCCACACTGCTTTGAAAGCTTATGTCCATCTTCAAGAGGTGACACATCAATGACAAGTTCCCCTTCAGAAGACTCTTGTTCTTGTGAAATCATCACAGGTTTCGCTGAGGTCCTTTTATTCTCTTGGTCACCCTGTCTATTTTTAATTTCATGACTTTGAAGTCCATCAGAAGACAACTTTTCCTTGTGCTGCCTGGGTTTTGTTCGGTCATTTGCAAGAAGATCATTATTAACAGCACAATTCCCCTCATGTAAATGTGGAGTACTCTTGCCTTTCTGTTTGGTCCTGCATTTTACCTGATCTTTTGCTGAAGGTGGAATGTCAATGACCAAGGTACCTTCATCGTCAGAGTCATCAAAATGACAGGAAAGAGGCTGAACATTTTTCCCTGTTCGGTTATTCTTCAGGCTATGTTCAGTATCCGCTTTATCGGTTGACTTTAGCTTACAGTCTACTGAGCAGCTAGATAATAAGTCTGCTGAGAAATTGGAACAAGGGTCATATTCCAAATCAGTCTTGGGTCTGGCACAATCAACCACATACTTAAGACCGCTGGTTGTGGAAGCAGGTTTTTTGTATCTCAAATGGTTTCCATTCTGGTCTTTAGCCTTACTGTTGGTGGTTCTCAAATATTTCTCAGAGCAAAGACCTGCATCTGTCTGCACGAGGGACTGCGATGTCTGATAGCGAGACAGTCTTTTTTGTTCTTTCTCCACCTCACACTTTACTGCCTCTATTTCTTTGTTGATCCTCTCCAATTCCTCAAGGCAAGCATAACTGTCCTCATTGGTGTGAGAGGCTCCATTGGCAGAAGTGACTTCAGGATCTCCAAGTTCTAAATGTGAAGCAGAGAAACAGTTTTCCAAACAAACAAACAAAAAAAATCCCCAAAACAATGCTCTAAAGGGCACAATTCTTATACAGATGTTTTTGCCCCTATTAGCTATGTCACTCACACGTGTTGGAAACTTACTTTTTAGAATATTTAGGTAAGAGTGGGAAAACTAGAGAAATAGCTCATTTAATCAAAATGTCAGCGAAAACTGAGGTCATGTATTGGCATAAAACACGTTTTGGAAATATGCACGTAGCTTAGTAGAACGTGTAGTAAGATCTAGTAATCCAATTCATATCAGTGAATCGGTTCTTTCGGATTAAGAATCAGTCAATTATTCAGCAGTTCTTTGACGTGATGGCTCAGTTACATTACCATGTGGCATAGCTATTAAATGACTTACAACTATTACAACTCAAATAGTTATTAAAGCCCAACTTTGATTCGTGCACATTTCTTCTACCCTGCTGCTATTAACTTCCGCCCATTAGTCAAAACCTTTTTTTCCCCCGAAACTATTCTTTTAGACGCTGTCATCCAGTTCGATTGAAAGATGCCATTGAAAATGATTGAAATGCGTGTAGTTTCCTAACCTTAATGTAAAATAACAATGAATGATGATTTTTATTTACCTGTCGTAGTCACGCCAGACGTATTGTCTTTGCCGTGATTATACAAACAATAAGGTCGATTGCATCGTCCCCATCGAAGAAAGGAACAATCAATTTCATTGAAGAGAGCTGTGGAAGGAAACATAAGAGCTGCCAGCACACGAAATACCGAGTTATTCTGTGCACTGCTGATTGTCAATATAACGCATTTTCTCTATCTCTTGTGAGGTTCAACATCTAATGATAACATTTTTCAAAAGTCGTTTAAGTTGTATAACAGAACAGTTTGAGGAAGAGGTGATCTGCTCTCATCAAAAGTATGTAGGTTTAGCGCTTGTGATATTGGGAAGGACTTTGGCTACGTCACCAGCTGGTAGTGTTTTAATTAATCCATCATCACCAGGTGTGGCTGATTGGTTTTTGCAGCGATGTATGATTCGTGAATGAACCGTTCTTTTGAGCCGAATCGTTTAAATGAATCGCTCGAGTTAAAAACTCACTGAAAAGCGGCTCAAAATTCACATTTGAGCTGTGATTGTATGCCATTTTTGTCTAAAAACAAAATTCAAAACACAACAATTAAAATAGGCTATTACTTCCCATCCTTTTAAAATAACACATAAAATGAAAAGTGCATATAACAAAACAATAGCAAAATAAAACTAGATTTTGATGTTTTCTGTGGAAAATAAAACCACAATGGAAGGATGTTGTGTCAGACTGACTCAAATACTCTCCTCATATGCTCATGACAATAGAGTTGTATAAAGAGTAATATGTATAAAATATAAGAGGAAAGGTAGAAGGAGAGTTCCTTTCATACCCACTATTTTTTAAACTTAACTTTTAAGGGAGGGATAAAGCAGCAAGGGAGACGAATGCTGCACTTGATGTCTCTTTTTATTTCCTCTTAACAGGAGTACGAAGGCCGCTGGCCTCTTTGACAGGCGAGCTGCCACGTTGCTGTTTTGTTAACATTTTTAATTTCTGTAAATCTATGATGTTATTACATTGTGCTCTAAAGGGACTGTTGGTCTCACAGACAGCCAGCAGCTGAATTCACTTTGGCTGGCAAAGTAAGCAATTAGACCCGGGATTAAAAAGGATTGAGTTTAGAGGCCTGAGGAGAGTTTGCCTGCCATCTCGAGACACTCCATTACCATCAAGAACACAAGCCATGCCGAGTTACCGCTTGAGGGTAGAGGCAGAAAAAAAGCCACTCGGCGCTGCCAGGAAATACATTTGTATCTGAAGAGGTTGATTTTGACATCAGCATTGTGGAGGCAATAGTAGAACCAGTGGGACCATGGCCTGATCAAACCCTGATTTTGGGACAGAGACCAGATGGAATTCATTAAGCGAAGATGGGCGGCAGCCTGCTTTTCACTGAGTTATTCAAAGAAATTCATCTCTATTCGATAGCATCATTCAATAGTTGCTAAGAATAATTATTCACTCAAATTCATTACCACAGGTCAGTTGAGTTCCTCTTCTCTTATTTCTGAAGCAGGCTTTTTCTTTTCGAAAGCATTTAGCCTTGGGAGCTGTACATTTGCACACACAAAACAATACCTGTAATATTATATTTTTCATTTGCCATACCTTAAAGTTTAAAAATAAAGGTTTTAAATGGATAATTCACCTAAATAAAAAAGATAAACTTCTGTCATCATTTGCTCACGCTCATGTCATTCCAAACATATGACTTTCCTTTGTCAGTAGAACACAAGTATTTTTTGTCCACACCATGAAGTCCAGTGGGGAAGGCAATGGGGTCCAATGTCAGGCTCGGAATTCATTTTTTTTGGGTGAACTATCCCTTTAAGGTACTGTAAATATAATATTTATTCTGCAACAGTAGAACACCCCATAGAATGATACTGTAATTTGCAGATGTGGCCACAGGGATTACAAAAGGTTTATCGCAACAGAGCTGAAATCACTTTAGTTACAGTTGAAAGGACTGCCGGTCTAGTCTAAGTGTGCCAACCGAAGTTTGTATTACTCTCTTGCATACTTCCAGGCTTGTCCCATTAGTTTGTCACTCATAGGATCGTTTTGCAGCAACTGAGCTCACAGCCCTGAAGGAAATGCCTTACGCACTCATCAGTCACTAGAGAGACGGCGAGGCAGCCAGCCGATATGCACATGTGAGTGTAGATGTAAGAGAGGCAAATAGCACAAACGCAGCAGGGAGAGACCAGCAAAACTACAAGGAACTGTTGCTTTATAGGTGGACTAAGGCTACATTTATTTTAAATGGGGCCCAAATAGAGTAGCATGTCATTGTTCAGTTGGTTACTCTTTTTTTATTTGAATGCTAACATTATCTCAGCATGCATGGCTGTGAATGTCTTCTGATTCCAGATCAAATGTGGCTTTATTATGTGAAATTTTTGCCCTTTTAATTTGTTCAAAAATACACTGCAGTTCACATTTAAAAATCAGTTTTGATTGTTTTTCCCATGGCTATACAACTGTTAAGCATAATAAAGAAAACAATCCAAAAAAGAATAACATTGTTTGAAATAAAGCCTATTAATTTGTTTGGTGCAATTCTATATATTACTTTTTTTTTGTAGAAAATAGTAACAAAACTGCTTCACTTTTTACTATTTAAAAAACTTTTGTCTGCAAAATCAGTCAAGTGAGAGAAAAAAAATCTGTTTCAAATAAACGCTGTTCTTTTAAATTTTATATTCATCAAAGAAAATGTATTATGTTTCTACAAAAATATTAAGCAACACAACTGTTTTCAACACTGATGATAATAATATGAATTCTTGAGCAGCCAGTCAGTAGCTACTGTATATTAGAATGATTTCTGAGGGATCATGTGACACTGAAAACTGGAGTAATGGCTGCAGAAAAGTCAGCTTTGCATTGCAGGAATATATACAATTTTGTATTCAAATAGAAAATACTTTTAAATTGTAATAATATTTCACAATTTTGACTTTTGATCAAATAAACACTTCTTTAAGAACCATTTAAAAACTTACAAACCACAAACTTCTGTACAGTACTGCATATTTGCAACTTTTAAACATGATAGGAGATTCCAGTGAGACCTTGGGTGCTGCATGTTTTTACAACAAGTCCAATCTTTCTAAATGTTAAATGCATATGTAATCACTGTTTAGGCTGCAACATGATATCATAAACTGAATAAGGTTTCCTCCAGACAAACCACAGTTCTGGGCTCTGTGGGTACAGTCCAGACACTCGGATCTAACGTATCTCCGTTTACACAGAAGGGCCAAGAGCTTTTATTCGTGATTGATGGAGAGGGCGGCCCTCAGGTCTTTGGAGTTCATCAGTATTCACAAAGCATTCCAGTCTGAGTCATAAGACAGAAGCGCAAGGCATAATGACTAGAAAGCTTGTGCACAGGAGGCAGGACGTGTCTGTACGCAGACACACACAGCTTGCAGAACAAAAGTGATGAGACGAGGTCGCGTGAACTTGGGATTTATTGAAACAGAACAATGCTGGGTTACAACATGGCAGCATTCAGCGTGGCTTATTCTGTTAAGAGTGTGTAAATCAGTTGTGGTACAACATCAGGACAGGAATGAACAGGACTGAAATCGCAGTCAGCATATTCTGGGTCTGTAAGGGGAAGGCCAACACCACACTATTGTAGGCTGAGACAAACAGCAGTGGCATGCCGAGAAGCGTATTTACATAATGGACAATGATCTCTCCAGGTCTGCAGGTCCATCTAGTGTCAGCCTGAGAGAACAGCAACTACTGGAAAACACTCTCCTGTTTGAGCTCATTTAAATTCATGTAATGGAGCTATGATGTAAGATCAGCAATATCATTTGCTGACTTGCAGAGAATGTAATTGTAAAAATAACTCTGTTCTGGTGATTTGGAACAAACACCCCAAGACTAAACAAAGGTTTCGTCTTTTCACAGGGAAACATTAATCACAACAGTATACTACAGTAATGTTAATACTAGTTTACACAGCATCTGTGTACAGTCTATAGGATTTCCATTTAAAAAATACATGAATATAAACAATATACTGTTAAAAAGATCAAAGGAAATTGACATGGAATGGAATCTTCCATAGAATGGAGTTCCATTGAGTTGAATTACTGAAATAAATGAACTTTTCCACGACATTCTAATTTATTGAGATGCACCTGTATATCTTTTATCAAGATATGTAAAATTTGTGACCAGGATAACAATCTCAGGATGAATAGCCTGTTAAAAAAAACAACAAAAAACTAAATGACACTAAATGTTTTTCCAACAAGAGTTTATATATCTTTTCAGAATGTTTTTGTGTGTTTGAACTGTGTTTTTACTGTATCAATAAAAGATACTGTATCAAAGAAAAATCAACAAGCATTCATGTTCAGTCATGTAAACACTTCTAGCTTTTCACTTATTTTTTTGATAAAGAAAATGTTAAATGAAAAATATGGTAATGTTAAAAGAACTGTATAATAATCTTTATAATATATTACTGTATAAAGAAAAAATTACTGCATTGTATTCTAATGAATTTATTTCATGGGATCAGTGCAAACGTTTGCAGGAAAGTAAAAATCAAACAGCAATGTTTTCCACCGAATGCTATTATTTTCCAACAAAAATGTTTATATATTATAGCTTTTAAGAATAAAAAGAAATTGTAAAGAAACTGTTCAATGGGGGGAAAAAGCAAAAATATAATAATTCTAGGTTTTTAAAAAATATTTTTATGCATTTTATATTACGGTGTATACATTATATATTTCTATATTAAGAAAATTGAGTTTTTCCTAATCTACTTATTTTATGAGATCAGTGTAAATGTTTGCTGGCAAGTAAAAATCAAATAAAAAAACAATTCATCAGTGGCCCGAGTGGACCAACAGAAATATTTTATTGTTAGGTCCCATACAAGTAACAGATTTCAGGTCAAAGTGTGTAAAAGTTAATTTAATTACATTTAATTTCCTTTTCTTTAAACACAATTTCACCAACTTTGCAAGATAATACAGAGGTGGTTATCTCACCTATCATAATTATCAAATGCCATCAGTCATTAAAATCCTTTAAAACCAGATGAAACACAATAAAAAGTAATCAAATCTTGTAAGACTCAATCTTTCTATCATATCTTTCTAATAAGCCTCGTCTTATAGCTTCCCATGGAACGGCCTTCCATCACTGTACAGTGGAGAAAACTTTCAGAAGGAGGTCAGCAGCAAGGCCTGGTGAGATATCTCCACACGTGACTCTTCGCTCCAGCTCCGGGAGCTCGGCATGCACCGCTGGATGCTGCTGGAAGTGGCGTAGAGCGTTCTCCTGGATCAGATTCCACAACCACACCTTCTGCTGAGTTTGCCGCCGGACTCGGAGCTCCCCGCTGCTCAGCATCGCATCCCGGAACTGTAGCATGGTATCCCACAGCTCAGGCACACCCTGCCCCGTCTGAGAAGATATGCGGACCACCTGACCACAAATGGGGAAGAGAAAGAAAGCATATAAAATGTGCTGGTGTAGATGTGGAGAGCTGAAGAAAGATGAAAACAGAAAGCAGAAGGAAGAAATGAGCAGAGAGAATGGAAGTGGGATGATGCTATACTTCTGAGCAGCCAGAATGTGGAAATGTAAAGGGTACTCGCCCACACACATCACTCCATCCTCGTCTTCACTGAAAGACCTATATACTAGTCTTTAGGGAGGGTGAAAAAAAAATCAATATGACCGTCGCATTCTCCAGTACAGGGATGGAGCTCAGAAATCATGCTGCTGAGAGGAGACAAAGGCTTTAGCGGTTTTCATCCATGTGGGTGGCCTCTAATCAGTGAAATGCATGAGGCAGCATTTAGCCATTCAAAGGGCTGCCTATGTTGGCTCTGTGCCCTGCCCTGCGGGTAGAAGTTATACTGGGGGTGAGGGGACAAAGAGGAAAGACCTGACAACATGATGGGAAAAGACAACAGACTACTCCGCTGGCCAGGACACTTCTTTTTAGCAGAGAATAAGGATACATAAATAAAACAAGTTTAACATGGAAGCAATTCTTGTATGGGAGGAAGGGGGAGAAGGAAACGTGTTAACCTCTTGAGACCCGGCAAAACATTTTAGGAAAAAATTAGTATTTTTGTTAGAGCATTGTATTGTTGTTACATTGAAATAATAAATAAAAAACTGACCATGAAAACAGTATTTTCAAGTCAAGATGGTAAACAAATTATCTTTTTACCAAGTTAAAGGGGATACCCATATGTTTGTATTTTTTGGAAATCTGTATTTTATTTAAATCGCCATCACCACTGCTCACAAACAACGGGGACACCAGAGTTGCACTTGCCTCAAATTTCAAAAGGTAAAATTCATAGTCAACAAAAGCTTTTTGGCAAATGCATGACAGAAATGTTTGCACTGGACTATGTTCTTATTAGGGTTTCCGCGGGTCCTTAAAACGTCTTCAGTTAAATTGTTTACATTTAATGCCATGCAAACTCTTGGTACAAAAAGTCTAAATTATAAGAGGTCTTTGAAGACGGAAAGACAAGAATTGCTATATGGATTAATATGACGATTAAACTTCAAAAGGCTACGATTTCACTGAATAAACTTGAGCGCTGCACGTAAATTAATATAATAATTGATACTTTTGACTCATCCCTTTTCTTAAAAATTGTTTAAAGGCTGAAATGTGAAGTGCATATCTTAAAAAGGTCTTTAAAGGTCTTAAATAACTTTTTTTTTTTAATTAAGCCCTTTTTAACTTTTAGGTTGTTTTGAGAATGTTCTGTAGGCTACTAATAAAAAAAAAGGACCTCTGTATATTTGTTTGTTGCACATTTACAGACAATGCAACTGAAATGTTTACATTGGCTTATCAGGGTAATATTTCTGTCCACTGACAACAAAGTTTTCCTTCTGAATTTGTTCTTCTGAAGTTTTATACTTAATAAAATCTTTAAAAACAAATTACATTAGTTATACTTTAATTTCCTTCAATAAAAAGGAAATTGAGTAAGACGGTGTAAAAGGTGTGTGGACGTGGATTAGTAATCTGGCCCCTTGGTATAAAGGAGAAAAAATGCTGGCCCTCGTCACCATCAAAGTTGCCCATCCCTGGTTTAGAGCATTAAAAAAAATGTAAAAAAAAAAGTAATTAAAAATGATATTTCATTCATAAGTTTATGCTACATCCTTGGTAGAGGACATCAGGACTCAAATTTATTTAAAAAAAATAAAAAGACATGAATGAACATGCATAGGCAAAAAGAATTGATTTTTTTTAAATCACCAATGCATTTTTAGTTTTCAGGATTTTTTTTTTTTTTTTACCAAACTTTGTATAAAGATAATTCTCAACTATGTTATAACAGAATGATTTGATATACCATTTTTCTTTATGCAAAATGTGTGTAAAATGGCCATAAACAGGTTTTCTCATTATATACAATGTATCTATAAACTAAATCTAATTTGCATATTAATGTGTTTTTGGGGCAACATGTAATGAAAAAAGAAGTGTAATAATGGGAGTAATAATTGACAAGATTTTCATAATAATATATAATATTTCATAGGAATATTGAAATATAATTTCTTTCCCTATTCATTTGTTGTGTCTTCCAAAATGCGTTATAAACATGCTTTTAGTCCCGGTGTCCTCGTGTATGAAATCAATCTCCTTTTTCGTAACAGAAAGTCATATTTTGATTTGAAACCCCATATCATTTTCCTGAGATGTTGATTTATGACACAGTTTAAAAATGTGTCAGATTTAAATGATAATTACAAAATATTATCATATTTCAGACATTTTTTGAAGACCAAGGAGAGGGAGTGGTCATGAAACATCCAAACATTTAGTATCTCTGAAAAGCCCTGAATGTGCTCTGTACAGGACATCCAGACTTAAA
>NW_015539839.1:359084-359745 GCF_001515605.1 Sinocyclocheilus anshuiensis | reverse complement strand
TCCCAAAATGTATAATAAACATGCTTTTAGTCCTGGTGTCCTCTACAGTGGACATGTATGAAATTATGTCCTGTTTCATAACAGGAAGTCATATTTTGATTTGAAGCCCCATAACATTTTCCTGAGATGTTGATTTATGACACACAGTTTAAAAATTAGACCGATTTAAATGATAATTACAAAATATTATCATATTTCCATAAGAGTGTCACTAAATTAATATCAGACATATTTGAAGACCAAGGAGAGGGGGTGGTCATGGTGAAACATCCAAACATTTAAGTATCTCTGAAAAGCCCTGAATGTGCTCTGTACAGGACATCCAGACTTCAAACTGTGGCATGTATAGTCTCAGAGAAATTCAATAAAATATGTCCTCATATGAGGATGCAGGGTCTCAGGAGGTTAAAATAAGGAGAGAGCTATATACACACACACACATTACCAGTCAAAGGTTTTTGAACAGTACAATTTCTAATGTTTTTTTTTTTTAATTCTCTTCTGCTCACCAAGCCTGCATTTATTTGATCCAAAATACAGCACAAACAGTAATATTGTGAAATGTATTTACTATTTAAAACAACTGCTTTATATTTGAATATATTTTCAAATGTAATTTATTCCTGTGATCAAAGCTACATTTTCAGCATCATTACTCCAG
>NW_015539839.1:357347-358770 GCF_001515605.1 Sinocyclocheilus anshuiensis | reverse complement strand
AAGCTTTGTCTTCAGTGTCGCATGATCCTTCAGAAATCATTCTAATATGCTGATTTGATGCACAAGAAACATTTCTTATTACATGTTGAAAATGACTGTGCTGCTAAATACAGTTGTGGAAAAAAAAACATTTTTTTCTTTTTTTTTTTTAAGAAAAGCCTTTATTTGAAATAGTTTTTTTGTGACAATGCAAAATACTTTAATGTCACTTTTGATCAATTTAATGCATCCTTGCCGAATAAAAATATTTTCTAAAAAAAAAATAAAAAAAATCTTACTGACCCCAAACTTTTGAATGGTAGTGTTTCTGTGAATTTTTCCCAACCTTTCCCTCTAATATCTACAAAAATCTGCTGTCTTTATGAGCTAAAACCAGTTTATTTAGATCCTTTAATGATTATTTCCTTAAAACCTTTGCAGATCTGCTGGTCATATTATTTTTCATTAAATAAAAAAAATTGAACAGAATGAATTACAGTTGTTTTATTGTAATGAAAAGCATGATTATGAAGTCGCACACCTTTGGTTTCCAGACTTTGGACTTCTTTCGGAGTAACTTCAGGGCACTTGTGTATTCTGCCTGTATCCTCCGTGCTGGAACAACCAATTCACCGTCTGATTTTGTAACCACCACCAAGTCAGCCATCTCAATGATTCCTCTTTTGATTCCCTTTTTGAAAATACAGTATAATCCACTCTCAGCAAGACTACCACAAACAAACCTTCACAACATAAGAATCACCTATGATATAAAACTGAAAATCTGGATAATTGTTCAAAGTAGTTTGCAATTTCTTTGATTTCCAAGGCATTGATTTTAAAATACATTTAAAAAATATTGTTTTAAAACAACATTCTTTTATGTTTTACTCACAATTTCTACCCAATCAAATATTTAATTTAAAATGAATTAAAATTTTAATTGAAATAATTTTAAGTCATCTTAAGGTCTCCATGGAACTTTGCTGAGGCCCCAGACTCCTTCCTTGAGAACCTCTTCTATGAAAATAGGGACAGAGTAAAGGCAAGTGTGTACAGTATACCTGTAGTTCATCGCCCCCTGCTGGTGGGATCAGCAGCACAAACATATCCACCATGTCAGCCACAGCAAACTCGGACTGACCAACACCTGTTTAAAGATTTAAACTTAAGTGACACTGCAGAGTTACTTTGCATACACAGATGTTAAGATTACTCAAAATTAAAAACACAACAAAAAACTGGAACAAAGGCTTACCCACGGTTTCCACTAATACAATATCATAGCCTGCACCCTCACAGAGGAATATGGCTTCGTTGGTGGTTCTCGTCACACCACCCGAGGGTTCCTGATGTGGGAGATGGACGGATGTAAGCGTTCATGTCTCTGGAGAGCTCTGTCATTCGTGTTTTGTCCCCCATCAGTGAGCCTGCATACATACAC
>NW_015539839.1:353560-357298 GCF_001515605.1 Sinocyclocheilus anshuiensis | reverse complement strand
TTTTCGCCGCTGGAGGGCGTGTATTCAAAATAAACAAAGAGACAAAGGCGTAGTTTGATGACGCCGTGACTGAGTGTGGAATCATGGGAGTTGTGGTCTTCATCCCCACAGCCGATGAAATCCGACGGGACTCGTGCAGAAATCATGTTCATGGATGAGCTAATGATTTATTAACGTAGTAGAATGAAGCAGGGTGAGGCTGAAAGCCGTCGAAGCGAAACGAGGCCGCTGAACGAGCGTGACACACGGCTCGAAAGCAGCGGAGCTTTTATTATGCCACAGTCGACCGCTTCCGCTACTTCCGGTCGTGCGTATGTGGGGAAAAAAAGCAGTGCTGTTTTATCATACTAGATACATTTGAAAGTTCTGTTATTATGCTGCTCTGTGCGGTCGTCACCGGTCTATTAAAACGCACAACATATTAAAGCGTCTTTGGTGTTTCCATGTTTTCTACAAAACAAAACCGGAAATCGAGGGGTTATGACGTCATTAGCAGGCGACACGACACTATGGACATGCTCCGTGTCACTAGTTAAAATTGCTTATTTCTCTGGATTTAATCATTCTTCAAAACATTTGGGATAATGTAAGTACACAAGACAGCAAAATATATAACACTGTTCTAGTGGGTTTTTGGATATTTTAATAATAAAATCTTACATATTGTGCCTTTAAGTGACACTGCAGAGTTACTTTGCATACATAGATGTTTTTAAGATGAGCATTACTCAAAATGAATAACATAATGAAAACCATAACAAAGGCTTACCCACAGTTTCCACTAATACAATGTCATAGCCTGCACCCTCACAGAGGACTATAGCTTCGTTGGTGGTTTGCGTCACACCACCGAGGGTTCCTGATGTGGGAGACGGTCGGATGTAAGCGCTCATGTCTCTGGAGAGCTCTGTCATTCGGGTTTTGTCCCCCATCAGTGAACCTGCATACAAAGGTAGCTACTTAAGATTAACTGTTAAGAAATTATTTTTATTTAGCAAGAATGCATTAAATGGATCAAAAGTAGCCGTAAAGACAAATAACGCTGTTTTTTTGTATTTTCTATTCATCTAAGAATCCTGAAAAAAAAAATCGTTTTCCATGAAAATATGAAGCAGCACAGCTGTTTGCAGTATTAACAATAGTAAGAAATGTTCCTTGAGCAGCAAATCAGCATATTAGAATGATGGCACTGAAAACCCAAGCAATGGCTTGTGAAAATTCAGCGATTCAATCACAGGAATGAATTACATTTGAAAAATATTCAAAAGAAAAAAAAAGTTATTTTTAATGATATTAATTCACAACATTGCTGTTTTTAATTGTATTTGTGATCAAATAAATGCAGCCTCGGGGGACGATAAGGTCAAAAACGACCCCAAACTTTTGATTAGTAATATATGTGTGCACAGCTTCAGCAGTGAAAATGACATCATTGTGAAAATATGATAATTATGTCAATATGAAAATTTGTAACCACATAACTGCTGACTATAGTGACTTACAAACAAATATATACATATGCAAACATCTAAAGCACAAAGATAAAACTGGCACCACCATCTTTTGGTAGCAAAACCTTCTGATATTTGAGCATATGTTCACCTCCAGTTGTGCACGAGGAAGGATCCACAGCCAGTACTGACACTTTATGTCCTCTTCCTGTCAGCATTTTCCCAATGACCTCGATGAATGAAGACTTTCCAGCACCAGGGGGACCAGACAGTCCTGAAGTCACACGAACAAAGATGTGACAAACAGCAATACGCTTCAGCTTCACTCCTACAGTTCACATCACCTTACTGACCCACTCTGAAGGCCACTGGATTTCCACCATTGCGTTTCTCCTGCTCCTGACGGAAGGCCAGCACTCTTTGAAGCAGAACCTGGGCCAACTCTTTCTTCCTTGGATGCTGGGTCTCCACAAGGGTTATAGATTCAGCGAGAGCTGCCCTTTGACCTCCAATAAGTCCATCATAAAGCTTGGTCAGTAGTCTTTTCTCCCTGTCAGTCAGGCCTGAAATGTGATGGCTTAAGGCAGCCTCTGTTGAAACAGATCTCGTCTGTTGGAGGGTGCAGAGGGAGGCATAGCACAGTTTTACAGTAGGTTTACAAAGGTAATGTCTTAATGCCATTGTACTGCAGATAGAAGAAAGAGCAGCAACACGATGAAGAATTGGAAAAACTCTAGTCGGACCCATCTTCCTTTTTCTGTTGAGTAGATGTTGTTCTGTGAAAACAGCAAAGAACATTTATGTGAATAGCTTTCATGTGTAGAAGTGGTAAACATTACAGCCTTATTAAAATTTACCATGGTAACCATAATGTATGCAAAATGTCATGTTCTATGAATAATGTACAAAATAGTGCCTCATTTCTGTTTTACATATAAATAAACTGAAAGGAGACGTTTTAACCTTTAGGAAATTAACTAAATATATGAGAACTTTTCAATGAGGTAAAATTGTAACACTGTTACTAAAATTTGGGAAATAGAGTTTAAAACACTAATTTACTTATTGACCACTATAGAAATAAACTGACAAAAATTTCTAACGTTATGTAAATAATGTTATTAATAAATAACAGTGTTTAAATTTTAGCCGAAAATAAGCAGTCACTCATTAGGCTTGTTTGGGACCAAATATTTTACTGATAAATTTTTAGAAAAAATAAAACAAAATTATATACACACATATATATATATATATATATATATATATATATATATATATATATATATATTACCTTTGATTTAATACATTCGAGGCCAACATTTTTATTAAAAAATAAAAATATAATGTTATATAATACTTTATCAAACATATTAAATCTCGTTATCTTAAAAACATAGGATTTGTGCATTTAATAATAGTTTAAAAGGGCCACGGTCATTTACCTATAGGACTTCTATTGCAACATCGTGCTAATTTGGTATTAGCCACTACAAAAATACAGAGGTTAATACAGATATAGACTCTATAGGTATAATCATAATACAGAGATAGACTCTGAAAGCTTTGTACAATATGGAAATGCCATATTAGCTCATGATCATTTTACAGTGATAACAAAAACTGTAGGAACCAGGATATTTGGGCGAAAACTATAGTTTCTTACCATAGTAAACTATACATTATATGGGAGCAACAGATCTTTGTTATTAGATCACATCAGTTCATAACACGTCAGGCCGATCACATAAATGACAGCGTGTTCATTGAATCAGACAGAACAGGAACCTGAAAACCTGGAATAGAAAACATTATCAAAGCTCACCAGGTTTCCTTAAACCGTCGGTTTATCGTCTTAAACTCATCTGTAGTTCAGGTTCTGTCATCATTTGGGCAGACTGATTAATAAGGGAAATCTTTAGTCATATATCTCACGGGTTCCCAAATCAGCTGTGACACTATCACCAATGCTCCGAGGTCGTGACTCGTGAAAGTAAGGAACGTCAATTATTTTTTAAATAAAAGTGTTCCCTCTTCAAAATTAAAGTCCCCATTCGAAAAGAATAACAACAACAACAACAATAATAATAATAATAATCCCAGCTTCAAAAACTAGATGATGATGCTGTAGGTTTATTTGTGAATTTGTTTATAATAGTCAGTTGTGATTAGATGTTTGTAATGGAAGGTACCATATTATTAAAAAAAAAAAAAATCAAGTATAGAGTTTTATTACAATAAAACTCTATACTAGATTTTTTTTTTTTTTTTTTTTTATTAAAATTAA
>NW_015539839.1:346262-353522 GCF_001515605.1 Sinocyclocheilus anshuiensis | reverse complement strand
TATTTTTTTTTTTTCTTTTTTTGATAAAGTTATCAACACAGCAACCACAATTAAGTTGTAAAGGCGTTTTTCCACGTTGTGAAAAGGTCGTTACGTTTTTGTATGTATTTATTAACGGCAGATTTCAGCAGCGTCCGACATCGCATACTTCCATACTATATAGTAGGCGAAAAACAGTATGCGAGGCGAGTAGTATGTCCGAATTCATAGTATTCGAAAAACAGTAGGCGAGAAGTACCCGGATGACCTACTACTTCTGCCCGAATTCCGTAGCATGCATACGATGGACACTTTACTATCCCATGAGGCCACGGGAGAGGAGGCGTCATATTCGAAAATGGCGGAAGGCGGCGACGCGGCTCTTTTCAAGTGTAAGTACCTCAGGGAAAAACGTTGTTCATTGTGGTTAAATTGCACTTGTTTAACATGATAAATAATACAAATCAAATGACAGTAGTTTATCAATAATCCTAAAAAATCTGTGATCTGCGAGCAGCTGACCGACGCCTCCTCTGAGCTGTTGATCCAATCAACGTTAAAACGCCGATGAAAGCGGTAAGAATTACGTGAAACCTTGCTGATGTTCGCGCAGTAGTGAGGGCTCTTTACATTTGGGCGCTGTTGTTAAGGCGCATGTCACGTGACAACATCAACATGGCGGATGTAGTACGTCCGAATTCCATTACTACTCGCATTCATACTATATAGAACGTACTTTTCTAACGGTCGAGTAGTACGTTCAAATTCAAATGTAGTACCTATTAAGCAGTATGCGATTTCGGACGCACCCAGAGTTTTTTTTGTCACAATATAAATGCATTTTGTCACGTTGCACAAACAAAATTCACCATTGAAGATTTTGTGTAGCATTTTTGATACTGTCGTCGCGTTTTTAAATGCCTTATTCCAACGTGCAGATCATCAGATAGACTACATCATTCATTCAATCATTAAATCATTCATTTTACTACAAAACAAATCCAACGATTTCATAATTTATTTTTAAGAATGAACAGAATATTAAATAAATAAAATAATATTAAAAGAAGTAATGATGTATAAATATATTGATGCCAACAACACACTTGACAACATTTGTTTCTAAAACTGCCAATGAAGTTTCAATAAGCCAAGAGAGAGAATGAGGAAAATAGATATTCAAAAGTGTAAAATTATCACATCATTCTGAAGACTGTTAGACGGATATTTAAATCATTTGGAGAAACCCAAAAGAATAGAACCCAATGGTCACTACATTTCATTAAATAAAAGGTTTTAAGACAAAATTGTTTTATTCTTGTTTTCTTAAGCAGGAATAAAGCATTGTTGTTGTAGCCTAAGAGTATTCAGCATTACTTCCAGGAACGCAGAGAAATATCATCAGCTTTATCCAAAAGCACATGAAGCTTTTTGTTTGTTTGTTTGTTTTGTTTTTACATTGTCTAAGCATGACTAGAGTTTGTGCAATGTTTAAAAACAACATTTGTTATGGTACAGTATATGTGAATATAATATTTTATAGCCTATAGCTAGAGAAAGAGTTATCGGAGGTAAGCACCGTTTGGGATAAAGTGACTTTAAAGTGATCTTTATTTACATAACATAATTACATTAATTTAGCAGCATGCTACATGTTTTGAACATTTAAAACCTTACAAACATAATTATGGGAAATATTTGGCTTGAAAATGCTTGTAATGTTTAATGAAGTGAAAATTCATTACAAATAGGCTATTAATATTCAATGTTATTTTTTTTATTTTTTTTTTAAGCCGTGTGCGGGAGTTAAACAACATTTCAGCAATAGTCTTTTTTTGGGGGGGGGGATGCTTGATTTGCTCGTATCATTAGATACAAATATTGAATGATATAAATGGACAACATTAGACATTAGACAAGATTCTTTCCTGCGCGATTCTCTTATGATGTCACATTCAGAATTCGAAGTTGTGGAACGTGATAGTATGTAAAGACGTGAAACTCCAATATTACTTGTGTGGGTAGTTTGGAGAGATCACACGAACACGGGTCAGCGAATTTCTTGTGTGAAGAAAGCGGTAGATAGCAATTGTGTGTATTCCCATTTAAGTACACCACTTCAATCCACCGCCAACACGCCAAATCCTCGTCAGCGTGAAGAGAGGCGCGCTGGTACTGCTGAGGAAGATGAAGGAGAGCGGAAGGTGAGAGAGAAGAAGAGGGTGATGAGGAAGAAAGGGAGGTTTTGGAGGAGGCTGGCCTGTTTCCACTTCTCTCGCCCAAGAGCTGGTCAGGACGGGAAAGCTCAGGGTGAGAAAGTGGAGCAGAGTGAGAAGCTGGAGCAGGCTGGATCTTCTAGGTGCTCTACTGATGGTAAATCACATCAACGTTATGTAAATATACATAGAATGGAGCTCTGTAAATCAAAAAGTCTGCTGCTGAGATGATATACATATTAGAGATAGTATTATTTTTTTATGATTATTCAATCTTTTGATTTCTATTCCCCTCTTTAGATCAGGTTTCTCTACAGCACATCACATGTACTGCAGAGGATTGTGATCATCAGGAAGCTCCTAGCAGCAGCTCTGACATCCTCTCCTCTTCTGAGGACCAGCAGATGCAGGAGCATCCTCAGTCTTGTGTCGATGATAGTCCAGTTAATCTGTCAGAGGGTGAGATTGTGTCCCCGTTGACAGAACAGCAGGACAATGACGTGGTCACGAGCTTTGAGAGTGAGTTTATTGCCATAATCCAAAACGTACACACATACATTATGGCTGCTTGATATATAATACAGACATGAACATTCAGGTTGTTTAAGTATTGGAAAAAAAGTATCACCACAAATATTCCATACAGTTTCTCAAATAATATTAGGCCATTAAAACTACTCATATATATGAGAATGTTTCAAATGTTAATCTTTTAATAGACATCTGCTTGAACTACAACATTGGCACTAAACTGGGGGAAGGAGGATTTGGTGCCGTTTTTGAGGGAGTGCGACGCAAGGATGACCTTCCGGTAATTTTTTTATACTGTATCTATCTAATAAATTATTGTCTCGTGTACATGATTTAGAGCAACTGACCTGTTTAAACTATCAGACTGACCTATCAGAACATGATCTACATGGTTTTATATTAATGATTGGACTTTAATTTCACAACAGGACATGTTCATTTTAACTAATTATTTGTTTTGTTGATCAGGTGGCACTGAAATTTGCCAGAAAAACGGAAAGCATGGAATATATCAACATTGTAAGTAGGCAGCACTCTCTCTGTTATCTCCTCTCAGTCTCTGTTTTCAATGTTATATCAGCTTTAATCATAGACAGTCTTTCCTCTAGCCTGATCATGCCAAACCCGTTCCCCTGGAAATCGGCCTGACAGTCCTTGCCAATAAGGGTCCCAGCTCACCCCACATCATTGAGCTGCTGGACTGGCAGGAGCTCCCCAACCATTATGTTATGGTCTTGCAGCACCCCTCGCCCTGTGAGAATCTCTCTGTCTTTTTGGAGTGCTGTGGGGGCATCTTCAACGAAGAGTTCGCACGGCATGTGATGCAGCAGGTCATTGAGGCTGCTGTCAAGTGCTGCAGCCACGGAGTTCTTCATAGAGACATCAAACTGGAGAACATGTTAGTGAACACGGACACCCTGGACGTGACACTGATTGATTTCGGCTGCGGGGACCTGCTGCATGAAATGCCATACAACATCTTTAGTGGTATGTATTATCTGGGTGGCTGAGATTTTGTGCAGTATTTTTAACTTTCAAGTGTAGACGGACAAACTTGTCATGTTGCACATGCTAATGGATGCAGAGAAAACATGCTGTGGCAATTCAAACTAACAATTCTCTTTCCTCCAGGCACAAGGAAGTACTGCCCCCCTGAATATTTAGAGATGGGCAAGTACAACGGACAGCAAGCAACAGTGTTTTCACTGGGGGTTGTTTTGTACACTTTGGTTTGCGGCTATTATCCAGACCACACCGATCTGGACAAGATCAAGGACTGGCTGTGGTATGTGCCCAGCTTGTCAAAAGGTGAGATCTTCACAAACGAGGCCAACAGTATTCTATATCATAGAAAAACAAGAAAAAGTAAGATCTGAGCCAAGTGGATTTATAAAAGATGGCCATCTTGCTGGATTTCTTGTGAGAAGGTATAAAGGAAGTTTAAGATAGTACTCTCTTTTCTTTCTGAACAGAATGCAGCCATTTGATCAACGCCTGCCTGCATCCCAACCCTGAGGAGAGAATTCCTCTTGACAGACTCCTTCTCCATGACTGGTTTAAGGTACCTATATATGATCAACATAAAATGATAGAGATAACAAGTTATGAAACATGTTCCCCTAAGTTTTAAAAAATTCTAATTGTTTTTACTCTTTTTTTAGATGTTTAATTTGCTGTATATGTAAGTAACAAATGCCAAAGCCAAAATTGTTCTAAATGTAAAGTATTAGTCAATAAACCTGATTTTGTTTCTGTTTTTGTTTTAGGTCATCCCATAAGTCGTGGAGACAAGGACACCCTGCAACAGCCATCCAGCAACTGCTCTTCAGTCAGCCTAGTGTCTGGTGGGCTGACACGAGTGGCCCCTCCATCCCTCCACTTCTTAGCGTCTTGCGAGGCTGGAAAGCTCTGGTAGCGTCTGGCGCCAGGTCCTGAGGCAGCAATATTTGCGTCTTGCAGTATTGCTGCCTAGAGATGTGTACATAGGTTTCTGTATGTAGTTCTTTTGTTTGACAATTTTTTAAATGCTCCCTATGATGGGCACCCCGGTCTCAGAGTTGCTGCCAACTGCTAGAGCTTCCTGTCTCAGCCACACCAGTGCCAGATTTCAATCTTGGTCGTCCCAGAGGGTCTGTTATGGCTACCCAAAGCTTCCTGTCAAAGATGCCGCTGAGGTTCCCTGAGCTTTTTGTTTTGGTGACTGTAGTAGGCAGTAATTCTGCCACGGCCATCTCAGTCTCCAAAGTTCTTTCATGGCCATCCAGATCCTACAATCCCTGTCATGGATGGCCCCAGCCAGAGCCGCCAGCCCATTTCAAGAGCTCCTGTCTCAGCCTCTCCAGTCCCAGAGTTAATTTGATTGCCACTCCAGCCCAAAAGATTGCTGTTTTGGCCACTCCATCCATCTCAGATGTGGGGTATGGGGGGTGGTGGGGTGGGGTCCCCCTCGGAAATCGTGTCCGGGGACACATAGGCACATAGACCGGACTGAAAGTGTACTTTAGCGTAGGCGATTAAAGGGACTGTCAAATGTGTATAAACATGAAATAAACAAGAAATTAACATGTAATATTATTAATAACTGCACTTATTAATGCAAAACAATAGTAATTTTATCATATATATATATATATATATATATGTCATATCCCTCTGAAATTAAAAGAATAATGTACATTGTAACTTCTGAGTTAAGTCTATTTATAATCAAAGCATTTGTCAGTAATACAGTCAAAATGGGGAAAATATGTGAATGATTGCATTGCAGGCTGATTTAAAGGTGTGCCCCTAAATTTTCTGCTTGTGCTCCTAAAAATGTTCAGTCAGGGGCTACAGTTCTCCTAGTAAAAATAGTTTGTCTGGAGCCCTGAGCTAATGTGCCTTTCAAGTGGAGTCAGAAATATCGTTATTAACAGCTCTGAGCACATGAATGACCAAGTAAAGTTGTATTTACAAGTGGGAAACTTAGATGATACGTGAGTTGCTGAGGTGTGGCGTTGAAAGGGACATGTTGATTTGAATCATGGCACAAGCACTTATCTATCTCTCTCTTTCTTTCAGCTGCTCCCATTAGGGTTCACCACAGCGGAATTATCCGTACAGAAGCACTGATCTATAATATAGATACTATATCTATAATCTATATATTAAACTCAGTGGATGAAAAGCAAGTCTGTAGTTAGTGAATGGTTGAAGTTTATTGCTCAATTTTATGAAGACTCACCAGCAGATGGAGCTAGGATGTCATTATTATAGAGTCTATAATAATGACATCCTAGCTCCATCTGCTGGTGAGTCTTCATAAATGCATCAGGTTCAGAGACAGTTTTGTACCCCCGTGGATTTCAGGGGGCAGTGCTGAGTTTGAGCATTGAGGTGGAGCACTAAAGTCTCTCAAAAAGTATAAAGTTTAGGTGAACTCTGGGATTTCTTATCTTTTAAAACAATATTTGAGGACAGACAAAAGAACAGATACCAAAACCAACACACAATAGAGGCAGTTCTATTTCATAACCTACTTAAAATATTAAAACAAAAACAAATACTCTGTCTGTGATTTGTTATTCCTTCTCATAAAATGTAAAAAAATATATGTTTCTTACTTGCCACTTGGAATAACCATTTGACACAACCCCTCTTTCAACCTGTAGAGACCACTACTTGCATTGGACTACTCCAACCTCATATAATTAAATTTTGTAGGCCACTATTGTATGAGATGGCAGTTGGCCTACTACAGCAGTATTTTTTTTATATCAACATTGAGGTCCGCTGTGCTTGTAGAATTTAGTTCCATCCCTGATTAAACACATATGACCTAGTTAATCACGTTCTTCAGGATTACTAGAAAGTTACAGGCAGGTTTGTTTGATCAGTGTTGGAGCTACTGTAAACTCCTTAGTACAGTGTACCTCGATGGTCACAGCTGAGAAAACTTAAGCCTACAATACGGTTATGGGCCACCAGCTTAAGGAGAAGCTGTTGTGTCGTTCTATAACTTATGATCTTCATCTTAAAAGACATTACTGCATCACTCTGACCTTCACCCATCACCTCAGCAAACATCCTGCTCTCCACAATGATAACATCAGATGAGAATCTCAGCCGAAGCACCTAAAGAAGTGAACCAGTGACATCCCTCTTGTTTTTTCCTCAAGCCATGTCCAATTTTTACATATTAAACTCAAACAACAATATATATATAGTTTCCGTCCCTAGTTTTTTGATGGACACAATCCTCTTTCAAAATCATGACTGATATCATAACTTCATATAAATATTCAAGACGTGCAAAATGTTTTATTAAGTAGAACTTACTTTTACTTACTATTATTCAAACATTTCAATAGATTTGACCTATTTAATATGAAAAAAAACACGTTTAAAATGTATGAACTGATTATGATTTGTCACTAGAGGGAGCTGTCCACAGAGTTTTTATGGTGAACTTATAATGTTATAAATGTGATGTGTTGAATGTTATTAAAGGGGTCATATGATGTGATTTCAATTTTTCCTTTCTCTTTGGAGTGTT
>NW_015539839.1:332750-346196 GCF_001515605.1 Sinocyclocheilus anshuiensis | reverse complement strand
ATAAACACATTTCATTACACCAAATACACAAAATAATGTTCTTTTTAGCAGCATCATATGACCCCTTTAATAAAGTGATACATATGGTTCACCTTTAAAAAATATATGTAGGTATTGATAAGACTAGTTTTAACAGACAGAGCGAGGCTTGAGAGTTGTGAATGCCCAGGATAAGAGGGTAGACATGAAAATTCATCTTTAATGAGTCTTAATGTTGGAATCGTTTCTTACAAACACGCAGCTTTTCACTACACAAGACGTTAAGAGTAGTTTTGATTATTTGTGGATAATTTTGATGTTTTTATCAGCTGTTTGGACTCTCATTCTGACGGCACCCATTCACTGCAGAGGATCCATTGGTGAGCAAGTGATGTAATGCTAAATTTCTCCAAATATGTTCCAGTAAAGAAACAAACTCATCTACATCTTGGATGACCTGAGGGAGAGTATACTTTCAGCAGCTTTTTATTTTTAAGTGAACTATTCCTTTAAAATATGTTCTCAGTGATATCTGAATGTTTACCCAAGTTTATCAATACTGTGTGGTCAAAATATTCCTGCATGAAGGTTTACAAACAGCAATCTGCATTGGGCAGAGGTTATCATGGGAAAGGTACAGTAGCTGGCTGGGTCTTGTGGTTAATTGCCACTGATTGGATGAAGGAGGGAGAGAGTGAGGAGGATTGGAAAGGAAAGGCAGCTTCAGAATCAACAAAGAGGTGTGGGGGTTGAATGAGAAAACCTGATACCTACAAGCCCTCCCATAAATTCAATTGCAGGGCTATCTTTGTAACCTTTGACCTACCACTGCTACAGTTACAGCACTGTGGTAGCCATGGCAGCTACGATCAATGAAGCGATGGGGATGACATCATTGCACAGCGCATTCTCACAACTGGTGAATTAAAGGAAAACCCTGTAGCTAAGATTCTAAAAGCCTTATTTGTGCTTTGTAGATTTTTTTCTATATTACAATACATATTTTGAACGGTCAAGAGGAATGACGTTTTTTTTAACTCATGCTGACAGCGCACATATTTGCATTGTATATAAGTCATATGTGTTTAAAATGCTTTGCAGATGGAAATGAGTTTAGGGTGGATCTGGCTTTTGATACATAAGCTTTTTGATACATAATACATAACATAAGCTTCATTGTGTAAATGCTGAGTTATTCTCTTGCTAGCTGTTGTAGTCATCCCTCCTATGTTTTCTTTGGCATTATAGTGCATATACTGTTATTCCTTTCCAAGAAAAGCAAATCAGACATGGAAGCTTTGTTTACAGCTGGAGCTATTTTCACCACACAGAACTCTGTTTAGAATATGCCACAGGAAAGGATTATGTCAGAGGACTATCGCTTACAATATCTCCAGATGGACGCAGCACCACAGCTCTCGTCTCATGAGAAATTACCTTACAATGTTGAACTGAAGAAACATCTGTGATATGGGGAAAAAATATCATTCCATCTTCAAAGCTGCATATGATGTAATGCAGGAGTTATATTTGCTGAACATGCAAACAATAGCATCACCAACACCTGTCAAATGAACACAAATGAGTGTTAAAGGAGTAGTTCACCCATAAAAACACCAACTGTTTTGAGCTGTTTTGACTTGTTTGATCTGTGCATATTTTGATTCAGTTTTTTTTTTTCATTTGAGGAAGCAATATTATGAATAGAGGACTTGTATTTAGCCAGGTTAGAAGTTAAAAACATCTTGATGGATTTGTTTCTTAAAAACAAGCAACTTTTCTCTTCACAAGATGTTAATTGATGTCGTATGAATTAGTTGTGGATTATTGTTCTGTTTTTATCAGCTGTTCGAAGTCTCGTTCTGACGGCACCCATTCACTGCAGAGCATCCATTGGTGGGCAAGTGATGTAATGCTACATTTCTCCAAATATTTTCCAGTGAAGAAACAAACTCATCTTGGATGGCTTGAGGGTGAGTACATTTTCAGCAAATTTTTATTTTTGGGTGAACCATTCCTTTTGGTGTTGTAGCTTTATTCACGTGTTTAGAGGTATTAACTATGTGAGTTAATATTTTGCCTTTTTATTATTTTAAAATATTAAGACATTGCTGTTGTGTAGAGTTATTTTTCTGTTTGGGGGCTTGTGGTCCCAGAAAAGTCAATTAACTGTTTGAGAAATTAACCATCATTAAAACTCAGAATGAGGACTGTAAATGTCAACTGCTCAGTTAAGTTTATGTGTGTGTGTGTGTGTGTGTGTGTGTGTGTGTGTGAGTTAAAGGAGACATTTGAATACTCACCAGAGCTACCAAAGAGAAAGTTATGGGTGTAATTTTGCATGTTAATTACCTGATATAGATCTTCTTGAAGTACTACATAAACAATATGAACCATCATAGCAGACAGCATATGTGTCTCAAGATGCCTTTAAATTACACTGTAAAAAAAAAAAGTAGTAGCTGTGGTCACCATAGAAAGTACTGACAATAGCGAAAATATTTCAGGTATCTTGGGACGGCAAATAGGTGTATATTTTACAAGTTTATAATTTATTAAGTTATTTAATGTTAATATACAAATATTAAACTATAAATATCTGCTTTTTACTTTTTACAACCTCCAAAAATATTTTTTACTGTCAAAAATAATTTCCATTTGGAATGTTGAAATGCATCAAAAGTTTTTGTTTTGTTTTTGTCATAAAAGTTTTTACATAATTGAATATATTTTACCTTCTGGAAGCAAGACACCATTGATAATGATTGATAACTGGAATTGATACATATAATTGGCAAATGGTCATATAATGGTATGATTCCCCTCTGTGAATGTGCTTTTAAAATAATTATTAATAAATTGTTTTTACTTGCCAAAGCCCTAAATGTGATGGCATTTTAAGTAAACTTACATATAATACAAATTTCAACCATTTAAATTGTTCACAGTTCACCAATTAACCGGTATTTACCAAAGCCTTTACTGTTTTTCTATTTTAAAAAAATGCTAACTTTTTTTTACAGTGTAAGGCTAAAGTGTAGTTGTAATATAATGTATTGATAAATTGAATATGTGTTAACCAATTTCCTTGGATTACAACTCTGAATATTTGAACAATATACCAACAATGTGTTCACAAAACCAAACCCAGTGGGCTTTTTATCACAAATGACAAGGACGACCTTGGCAAATGCTTTTACACTAGCGTGGTCTTCAGTATGCAAGCCCTCCACCAAGTGACCATGGCAGCTGTTCCAGCCTCTTGAGCCTTATGCAAAGCCCCACAATTGTCCTCTTATTCTTCTCTCCACCCTGAGGTATGGCAGACCACCCTCCTAGCAACCATGGGGATTGCTGATGGTGGGGATAGGGGTTAACTCTAGCCAGGCCAGGGTGGGGAGCGTCATCTTACACGTCGCCCATTTACAAATAACATATTGTCCATTTGAACAAATGCCAGTCACCAAAGTTGTTACCCTATCACAGAGGAAAATAGGAGGCACGTCAGCTGTCAAGGCCACTGTGCTCTCTCATCTCTTAACCCACATACCTTTCTCTAGAAACACAAAACCTCAGAGAGAAGGTTTTTATGGTATATTTAAGGCATTCAAGGAAAAACAACCTTAAGAAATATTATGGGTTCAACAGATGCTATGCAAATATAAATTAAGATTTGGCCTTATTTTTTTAAATAAAAAAACAAAAGCAAAATCTGGGTTACAGTGTGGTGCTTGAAGTGAATGGGGCCCGTTAAAGTGAAAATACTCATTGTTTCATTAGTATAACCAAATTTTCATTTAAATTTAGAAATTGTGGTAATTCTGTTATGTTTTTTTCTCATTAGTGTATGTGTGTCTACATGTTTTTTTATTTCAGTTTTGGTTTTGGTTATTTTTTGTACATCAAATTAAAGTGAATTAAAATGAGAAATGTTGCCACATGGCAAATAGTTGAAATAAAAGAGTTTGTTATTTCACTTAATATTTATTTTATTTTAAGTAACAAAAATGTTTTATGGTTTTAATTTTATTTGTTTGTTTTTCTATAATAAACCCGCTCAAGATAAATAAACATATATGTTAACATGATTTTGTGAGAAAAAAAATCATATTACTATGTTTAATATTATAGCTTTGCTGCCATGGTGACATAATGCCTAAAACTTTACAACTACTAAAATTTCTACAAAGTTTTGCTCCATTCACTTCTAAGAGTTTATTTTTTAAGTGTTTATTTTTGGCCCCATTCATTTGTGCTTTATACTAACTTTGATTTTTGCTTCTTTTAAGTCAAATTTTAGTCTTTTTTTTTTGTTGTAATTAACATGCCACAAATACTGTCAATTGAGCTTATCAAGCATTAAACCCAGAATAGTCCTTTAATGCTGCTCCACAATTTTTCATACTACCTCAAGCATCAAATTAACATGTATTTATGCAGGTGAGCTTATAGTCCGTGATGGTTCGCTGGATAAATAAAAAGCCCTTGGAGACAGTATTTAAATATTACCACTCCAGACATTATTTCTAGAAGAGCAGAAGCAACAGTGTCAATGGAGGCGCCTGTTTGAAATGCGAGCTGCCTGATTCTCTGCCATCATGCTTAGCATTACTGAAAACACCAGTGCTGTGCCAAAGACCGCTGATGGCACCAAAGCACAAATGAGTCGCATATGTAAGCAAGCGCAAAGCTTGGCTCCCCGAAAAGAAATGAAAATACCACTGATTTAGAGAGTGTTGCTTCACTTTTTAGCACTACCTCACATTCCCATGGCACAACCGTCCGGCTCCATTGTGATGAGGCTGAATGAAGGCTCAGTGACAGAGGTGAGAGGCCCTCCTCCGACCTCTCCTCCCTCCTCAGCAGTGGCTGATACTGTTAAAACAAAAGGACTCAAATTGAAAGTGCACCTGACAGCATCCCAGTGGGAGACAAGATGAGCATTGTAGTTTGCTTGCTCATTAGGAGGCGACTTTATCCTTAAACCTAGGTGTATGTCAGTAAGCATAAACATTTTAGACATTCGTCAGTGTTTGAAAATACATTAGTGTAGTCCATTTATATTAAAAAAAAAAAAGCATAAATACACTATGGAAATAAGCTTTCTTTAGGAATGTTATTTTGAGTTAGTAGTCTCAGTACATCCAAACTGTTACCCGTTTACATAGAAGACAAATTTGATGATATGAAAATTAATCCAGTGCAGCTGCTACTGTAAAAAATGGGCTGATAAGAAGCTATGCAAATACATAAAGTGGAAATAAGTAAGCTGCAGCTTATTTAGTATGACAGCTGCAAGGTACAAAAAAAACAATTGGCTTTAATAATGATGATGATCAATTACAAGATTTAAAAACAAAACAAATAAAACAGAAATATATTGTTAATATACGATGAATTTCTGACATATTAGACGTGTTTTATAATTCTGCACACTAAACGCACTCTCAGCTCGCAGTGTTTTCCGAGATTTCACATTCACGTGCAGTTTACTCGCGCCTCACTCAGACATTCTGTCGCCAACCGCGTGACGTAATCTGCGCGAGCAGCACTGCTACTCTCGATGGTCTCCCTCCGCCAGCGCCGCCACAGGATAATATAGTTCCTTGAGCTCTCGCACTCAGAAACATAATAAGCTGGGATATTAATGAAGAATAAATTATTTTACATTAATATATGCCAACTTAAGCTGATTGTTGACATTAGCAACCTAACATTGTAGGGTTTCATGAAGATGGTCTTAAATAGCATTGATTGATTTAGCTATGCATTTCGTTTGTAGAAAATATGATTGATTTTCTATGATTGATTGTACATTTTTCGTGTTGTTTTTCGTCTTCACGTTGTTACAGACAATTTGTGATTGACAAGCTACATGCAAAAAAAGATCTTACACTGACAGATTTTGTTGCACTTTTTTTGCGAGATTAAAAAAAAAGTGGATTAACACTTTAGTAGGCCTAACTAAACTTTTGATTCATATTGCTCTAGGAAAGTTTTTTTTATTTGTATTTTTTACTAGGTAAATAACAATTTTAAAAATAAAAGTAATTAGCCTAAATGTAACTTTGCTTGTTTCATAGTTTTAAAATAGCCTATGTATAATCTAAATCACTTTCAAGAAAAAGTATGTACTTTTATTTTATATTAGCAATAAAGTCATTTGTGGCGTGTCAATCAATCATTTAACATGGCAGGCTACCTTAAAATACTGGGTGGAAATGTTTCTGAAAATTTGTCATAAGCTTTGTTTTTTAAAACATGCAAACCCAAATGGCATCAACGTCATTCTATCCTGGGATGAGCTTAATGCTGATTTTTAGTAGTGGAGGTTCCTTTACCACTTGTCACACACTACCTGTATTGCAGTCACCCTACTGTAGCTACTGTACAGTGATAAACCACATCCTTAGTTGTTGTATGTTGAGCTGAATTAACACAGCATCACTTGATAAACTCATTGCACCACCTGGTTTCCCCACGGTCCTACCCAGGACAGTGCCATGATGGGCCACAGACTGCCTGGCCTCCTCGGGCCCTGGAAAGAGTAGGCTACATTGTTACAATGTTACATAATTCATTCCACAGTACTTTGAAAACGTTGAATGTGTAAAAAAGTAGGACTTGTTAGGACTTGCGCGCCGCCCCTCACCATATCCCGCGGCGTGATACGAGCTCGGTGCGGAGGGTGCGGCGGTCCGCGACACATTGACGCCAGGCGAGAGCACAGCGAGTCTGGCTATATGAATGCTGTGAAGGATCGCGTCGAGGTGGCGCACAAGGTACAGTAAACTTTAGTTTTCTTTTAAACGTGCCAACAAACTGTGAACTTACAAACGGCACTTTTGTAAATGGTTTTTAGAGGAACGCGCAATTTATAACTTCTTAGCGAGTGTTTATCGCGCATTGAGAGCAGTAATGAAGCATCCAACTTGGTGGCTCTTCATAACAACTCAAGAGCGTAAATCACTCAGTATTTGCTATGGCTCGTGTGTGTGTGTGTGTGTGTGTGTGTGTGTGTGTGCGCGCACAGCTTGTTCTCATGAAGTCATGCTTTTTGTAGTGCATCAAGTACAATTTTGTTTTACTGTTAGTCACATGATGTTTGTGCTGTTGATGTTTGCAGTCAGTTTCAATAATATAATAAAAATATTTCATTTTATGTTGTATTTGTTTATATGCTTTATAACCGTTGACCTTGATTATTATTAATTCCACACACATTTAAAATCTGTTTAGTCATTCCTTTACATATTATTCATTCCATTTTGCTTCATTTCGTGCTTTACCACCCACTTCGGTTTATTATGCAGTTGGAGGGGATTTTTTTTGGTTGTTAAAAAATGGCAATAAATCATACACGTCACTTAGAGTGAATATTTGCCCCTGTACATGATGCATGCAGAGCCTGTGAGACCTGAGCCAGATTTCCTGACATCATTGAAGATGGCATATCAGATTACTCAAAGGACAAGAATTTGTCCTTGTCCATGATTTGCTTGGATTGTTTTATTCTCACACATTGTGTGTGTGTGTGTGTGTTGGGACAGATAGAGAAAAGGAGTGTGTGTGTGTGTGTGTGATTGTCTTATATCAGCATTTAACTTACTGTATTGTTTGGGTGAGTTGTCTAGGTACCTTGATGGACTGAGATGAGCAGTGACCCTCTCGTACATTGAATACAATTGAGTGTTGCGTTTTAACAAAGACTATAGAATACCCTACTTTGATTTTAAGGCTGACCTATAACTACATGTGTACAGTACATTGGAAAGCCATTGAAATAATCATTATTGAATGTTCTAATTTTTGTCACAAAACTTTGGGATCAAACAGTAATCGGCAGAACCCCCGTGGTACCCAATTTTGAAAATCAAAGCTTACATGACTGAGGTTTGAACAGTGACCTAAAAATTGTCTAAATAAAATACATACAATTTTATGTATTTACTGCACGTTTCCAGATAGATTTTGTGTGTGCATGGGGTCACAGTTAATAATTTGCTTAATAACATTTTAGGAAACATTTTTTTTACTTTATTATTATTATTATTATAATATATACTTATTTATGTTTATTCATTATTTTAATAAAATAAATAAAAAGTGAAAAATAAAAGTAATTACATTTTGCTTGTACAGATTTTAAATGCTGTTCATTATTATTTTTATTATTATTATTATTATTATTGTTGTTGCTAAATAATAATATTAATCATAATAATAATCATCATCATCCTTCGGTCCACTGTAGTAAAAAAATATCACAACTGTATATCATAATACAGACCTAAAAAGTTGTTTTCATCATTATTTTTATTGTTATTGTTGGTGGTGTTAATATTGTGAGAAAGAGACAGAGATCTAATAAATAAATAAATAAATACGTAAACAAACTAAAAATAATGAACCATCACAATATCACAATAGCTACAATACATCTGAAAGGTATTTTATTCACAGACCAGCATAGTGTTCCTGCTTTCTGATGGCTAAGTGTGAAGTGAATGCAACCATGGCATGCTCAGGTCTGTGTGTGGACTCATGTGTCTAAATATGAAATGCCTTTCCAATGATTTGTTTTCAAGTAGTGTAACAGGTCAACCTTCTTTTGTAGTGGTTTCTTGGCTCATAGTATCAGCGAAGCTCCACAGTGACTCACAACATACTGAGAAGAGCAAACAATTAGCCATCAGTTTACAGAGCATTAGCTGTTGTGCAAGAACCTTTGGCCAGTTTGATTTAAAAGTGGCATCACAGGGAGTTTGAAGTGCACTTGCTCTTGTTCTGAGTGTCTGTCTCTCTCACTCTCACTTTCATTTTATCCCTCCCATTTGTCCAACCCACCAACCCTTGTTTTTAAAAAAAAAATGTTTTAATAGAGAACATCGCAATAGAGCTGGCGCTTAATGGAGGGCCCCAGATCCAGCCCTTGATAAATAATGTAAGTTCTTTATAATGCAGAGTCCCCTGGGAGGACTGAGAGAGCATCATTACTGCCTCCTAAATTGATTAACGGCACTGAACCAGCGCAAAATGATAGATACATGGAGATGATGCGGGGGGTCAAGGCTGTCAAAGTTGCACATTAGCTCTGCCCGCTGCACCAACCCTCAAGCTAATGCTAATATTTACATGCACTCAAGCCTGGAGAGTGCTAGCTGAATACACAGTGATTGCATTTTAATGGCTGCCCTGCATTGCAAATGTGGAACCGAAACTGCCATTTTTTTCCATTTGCGCAATTTTTCAAGCAGCAAGTGCTCAATCACAGTTCACTGATAAGACCCTTTTACGCTCATCTTACGCTTATTTCATCTCCACCCAATGTTTGGATCCTCTGTCTGTGCACTAGGTAGTTGGCCCAAACAGTGAACTTGCCTTTAAGTATTGGTTGTTTTGACTGGGCTCCAGACAGCCCAAACTAACATTGTCTGAGTCAATACAATGGCATATTGACCTTTTATGTAAGTGTGTGGTCTGACCAGTGGTCAGATTTTATGAATCTCAATAATATGTATCAATTCCCATCACTTCGACAGTCTTTGTATGCCTTTGCCTAGATGTTTGGACTGTGGAGTTCCTCTCTAAATGACATGGAATTGAATTAAACGAGGCAGCTGGACAACAACTCTGAGACCTGTCAGTGGTCATCAAAGCTTAGTTCTAACCAGACAGACCAAAAGATCTTACCAAACCCAAGAGCCTGGTGTGAGAACAGCATCTACGGATGTTCAAACAGCACCTGCTGTGGGAATACCTGATCTGTGTGCTGTTTGGGTTCGGGAAGGGCGCTTTCAACATGTATGACAGCTTCCCTAAGGGAACAGCTGCATGTGTATTTGAGTTTGAAGTGGCCTACAAATTGCCTGTGATATGTAAAGATAAAGAGGCTCTTGATGTGTCAGGGAGATACTTGTAACAGTCACACAAAGGTGTTGAAGAGTTTCTCCGCTCCTGAGTCTTGGTCATTAAAGAGAGTTTAGTGTGTCATAATATGTTCCTTGTAATATTACGGCATCACTTTGATATCAGAATCTCAGATTTGCTTAGTGACTTAATTTAACTTCATTTTCTTTCAAGGTTTGTCATTTTTCTTTTACAATGTTAATATTATTATTGGTTTTAAACTGTGTGATTTTGTAATATTTTTTAGAATGTAAGAGTGGTATTACCATGTTATTACTACACTTACCTGTTTTTATTATTTATAAAATTGAGAAATGATTTGGAATTTCACATGTTAGATGAACTACAGAACATTTGTAATTGTCATCATATGAAGTTTATGAGAATTTATAATCTGAGAATTATTAGCATCAATTCAAGCAGTCCATATTCATATTCTAACGACAACAACAAAATATTACTCTGCAGTATTTTCAAACAAAATATGTTTATTTTACTTGCACAAACCTGCTGCAATGGTTCAATAGGCATATAGCCTATATTCTTAAAATTCAGTCCCAAAGTGTGTGAGATCAAACTTTATTAACACTTTATTTTAAGGTGTCCTTGTTACACATGTTACATGTACTTACTATTATAATAACAATAAAGTATGCATAATTACATGTGTAACACCCGTTTGCACCAATAAGAATTTTGAGTTATTATTTGTGTTGTTGTTTTTCCTAATTTTTCGTAAGTGCAACTATGGATGTTATTTGGACAAGTTCGACTATGGAGCCTGTAAATAATGTAAATAAAGGCTAGAGCAAATACAGTATTCAGTGTTTTCTTTTTATATGTATACACCAGCTGGTTATTTACTATGAGAAATGGCCAATGTTGAAGGAGAGAAAAAAAAATATATACACAGTTGTGTAACAGAAAAAAAAACAGTATACCGGTATCACAGTGTACAAATGTCAGGTTGTACAACAAATACAAAACTCTATGGGTGCACCTCGTAAACACACTAAATATATCTACAAGTATGTAAGATCAGTTTCGTAATTCTTACCCATACATGAAATTTGTAACTCACAAAAATCACAATGTAAATCAATTAAGTTTCACAGTCAATAAAGACCCAATCCAATGAAATCTCGGTTTCTTCCACAGTCAAATTGTCAAATCAAATAGTTCCTTTCTTTAGTCTCTTTAAATAAAAAATCAGTTTGTTTTCTTTTCCAGCGGTCAGTGGGAAAAAAACAGTTAAACGTTAAATCTGCTCCATCAACTGATTTCTAGAACTTTCCGTTCCACCGCAACAAAAACCTGACCTGTATTTTAGGCCAAACAATAACAGGAATATTTTCATGTTTAATTTGCAAAGAGATGTAACAATTAAGACACAGCTGTCTGCTGAATTTTCTTCTCAAAGCAATTAACTCAAATCAAACTCAAATAACATTCTCACAAAACAATTATCAATATAAATCAAGTTAAACTCAAATATAGCGTTGACAGAATATAAATTAGGACAAAACCCATATTAAACCATAAATACATTAGTATAACCTTCAAGATTCTACATAAAACATACAAAGGGATTTTATCCCATAACTGCATAGAAACTTGTTTACTGATCGTTATCAGATTAGCGTTCGACAAACTTCGATAAAATCATACCAAAAGCATTAAACACTCACCAAATCCATGTCAATCGATGATTTTATGAATAGTGACAAATGGTGATCTTCAGTTACACTAATCTGCGTCAGCTCTACTCTGTCCCTGTTTCACAAAATGGAGGATTCAACTCTCCCTCTGCAGGGGAGCACGTTATCGGGAGAGCAGACTTAAAGGGCCAGAACCACTTTTTTTTCACATACATGTTGCAATTGAATACAAAGACTCAAATAAATGAAAATCAAATGAAAACATTATTTTCACCCAAAAGAAAACACTTCACTTTCTTTTATGAATTGAAAGAAAAAAATTGTAATAAAATGAAATAAATCACTGTTATGTATTGTGTGTGTTTTGTTTATTAATTAATTTCCAACTCTTTCTGTGTGACTTTATCACCTGTGCTACACCCTCCCCATCAGAATCTATGCATGTCCCGTTGCATTAGCTCTTACTGGCTGGCATGTGACTGGTACATCAAAGGTTGAGGGTAAGGATGTTTCAACAAAGTCAACTCCATTTAGAGAGTTTGTGAAGGCAGTGGTAAGGCCATGAAAAAGTGCTTGGGCGACCAAAACTAACGGATTGCCCAATTCTCTATACTGCAATCTCTCTGGTTTTTCCTTTTTTCTTTGAGGGCGTCTCATTGAACATTCTGGCTCTTGAGAAGATTCGCGCTTCTCAGCATCAGACAAAGTATCACCTGGAACATTTGAAAGTGGTGCCCTAGCTTCCTCTTCGGGGTCTTCCTCGACACTCCTTTTGACCTTGCAGTATCGTCTGCACCATCCCCGTCGGGATCTCCACCACTAACCTGTTGACGGGTTCTAGGCCTTGAGGAAGGATTTGGTGGATTGGACACCTTCTCGGTTGCTAAATCCACATGGAAGCAGAAAGTCCCGATGCAAGGTACGTAATGGTCTTTCCTCTCCTTCAGGTCTTACTGTATATACTGGAAGCTCACCAACCCGACATACCACAATGTAAGCAGATGGCTCCCATTTATCAGCGAGCTTATGTTTTCCCCGCAAGCGAACCTGCCTCACTAAAACTCGATCGCCAACTTCCAAAGTAGAATCAATAACATGTCTGTCAAACCTTATCTTGTTTCTTTCAGCATTCTTGAGTGCATTGCTGGCGGCAATTTGATAGCTCTCCTCAAGGTGTTTTTTCAGTTTTGACACGTATTGGGAGTGTGACAGTCGCTCTCTGGTGGTAGGAAGACCAAAAGCTAGGTCGATAGGGAGGCGGGGCTGCCTTCCGAACATTAATTCGTAAGGGGTGAACCCCGTTACTTCATTTTTTCGTACAATTGGACGCATGAGCGAGAGGTTTAACGAAGTCACGCCAGTGAACTTTTTGTTCATCATTCATGCTACCTAACATTTTCAGAAGTGTCCTGTTAAATCTTTCCACAAGATTTCCACGTGGATGATAGGGTGTGGTTCTTCCCTTTTTGATTCCAGAGATAGCACACAGTTCTTTTATAGTATGTGACTCAAAATCATGACCTTGATCACTGTGTAATCTTTCTGGGAATCCGTAGTGGATGATGAAATTGTCCCATAGAACCTGGGCAACGGTTCGAGACTTCTGATTGGCAGTTGGTATTGCCACTGCATACTTGGTAAAGTGATCTGTTATCACAAGTATGTCTTTGAAATTGCTTCGATCCGGCTCCAAAGAAAGAAAATCCATACACAACAACTCTAAAGGTCGAGTTGTTCGTATGTTGACAAGTGGAGCTGCTTTCTCTGGAGGAGCTCTGTGGACTACACAACGAGGACAAGTCTTAATCTTTTGCTCCACGTCCCGTGCCATTTTTGGCCAGTAAAATCTGGACCTTACCAAGTCAAGGGTACGATCTATCCCCATGTGGCCCATCTCGTC
>NW_015539839.1:322590-332400 GCF_001515605.1 Sinocyclocheilus anshuiensis | reverse complement strand
TTCTCTCCTGAGTTCAAGTGAGAAATAATCTGAGAGATAGTTGAGTCAGCACTCTGCTTTTCAATTAGATCCTGAACTGACAGGCGAGGTATGAGTGAAATTCCAAGTTCTTCTTCCTCATAGCTTGGCACTCATAGAGTGCCGTGCTTGGCACGGCACTCGAACTCATAGCAAGGGACTGGACTAGCACTGCTTGATTACTTGCACCTTCCTCAACATCTTCAGGCATTGAACAAATCATATGCTTATCACAGATGGCTTCAACCTCATCCTGTGAAAGACTTGTTGTTCCTGGATTTTCAAGATGTAAGGTAAAGAACTTATCAATCCTGTCTTGTTCCTTTCTTGAGACAACATCTGTGGTCACATCATGAGGACGCCTAGATAAGCCATCAGCATCAAGATTAAGTTTTCCTGCCCGATACTTCAAGGAAAAGGAGTAAGTAGGAAGAGCAGAAAGCCAACGATAGCTGGTTGCGTCCAGCTTTGCAGTAGTTAGAACATATGTAAGTGGGTTACTGTCTGTTACAACTGTGAACTGACTTCCATAAAGGTAATCATTGAACTTTTCAGTCACAGCCCACTTTAAAGCAAGAAATTTGAGTTTGTGCGCTGGATAGCGACTCTCACTGAATGACAAACCCCTACTGGCAAAAGCAATTGCCCTCATCTTTCCTTCCTGTTCTTGGTATAGTGCAGCTCCTAAACCCGTAGTGCTTGCATCCGTGTGCAAAACATACGGGAGTTTAGGATTTGCAAAACCTAAAATAGGAGCAGAGATATTAAATATATTACAAATAGATTAAGGAGCAGAGGTAAGTTTGTCAATGATTTCATCAAAAGTTTGCTGACAAGTAGCTGTCCAACGCTGTTTGAATGGCTCTCTTGGGTTTAAGTATTGACCTTTCATCTCTTGAGTCTTCCTCGATTTGCGAAGCGGAGGGTAGCCAGAGGTGAGATTGTTAAGGGGTTTTACTATTTTGGAAAAGTCTTTGATAAATCTCCTGTAATACCCGGCGAAACCAAGGAAGGACCTGAGTTCCTTTAAGTTTGTCGGACTTGGCCAGGTTTTTAGGGCCTGGATCATATCAGGATCTGTCTCAACACCGTCTGCAGACACAATGTGCCCTAGATACCTTACAGATGTCTGGGAAAATTTACATTTTGACTGTGGCAAAGAATTGTTAGACTTTGGCTGAAAGATGATTGACTCATTAGAGGGTGTGACATCACTGTGTGGGTTTACCATCGTAGTCCGCCCTAATACTCTTTTCTGGGAGCCTACGTAATCAGGTTCAGTTGCCAGAAACTCAGATTCAGTCTGTGGGAGAGATACAGCAGAGGCTGTAAGTTTAGCCAACTCGTGCTGCAAAAGCTCTTCCATCGGCTTGCCTGTTACTTTTGAAATTTCTCGTAGCCCTTCAATGAAAGTGTGGGTTGCACTGCTGCTGGCTGCCGGTGTATACACACTGGTAAGGGACTTAATACTGTAAGTAACATCAGATGAGGTAGAGCTCTGAAAGGTACTGGGAAGAGAAGGTTCTATTGATTGCATCGCTGATTCGCACTGATTTTATAGCTTGCTTATCTTCTTCTGTTCGCAACAGCAGTAGCAAATCGGAGAATGCAGGTGGATTATTTCTTTTCTGCTCTAGCTGAAGCTCAGTTATTAAAGCATTGTCCCAGCACCCCCGGCAAAATTGTTTTAGCAAGTGCCGATCACGTTCAGTTGCAGAAACACCGCCTCTCTTAATGGCTGCGCCCAGGACCTTTTGCAATCTGTGCAAGAACTGTGATGGTTTCTCACTAGCATTTTGGAATGTACTCATAAACTTTGCAAAGAGCTCATCTCCATCCTCCACCATACCGAAAGCTGAGTCTAGGAGCTCAAGATAATCACTTGGAGGGGAATGAGGACTGAAGTGTTTCACAATATCAGCTGCAGGTGGGAGGAGACTGTCCAAAATACGTAGTGAGCGTTGCACATCCGAGAGGGTGGAGTCAGTCAAGAGGAATTCAACGTTTGTGCGCCAAGTATCATAGTCTAACTCATTAGCTGAGTATGAGGGCTTTCCTGAGAAAGGTCTCAAGCGCATTGAAGCAAGGGAATGTGAAGGAGTATCTTCACTTCTCACAATATGCTCAACAACTAATCGCTGCACTTCAGCTGGAGTCACATCACTCACTGTTACTTTCAGTGGTGTGCTCACATCAGCATTGGACCTTGAAGGTGATGTACTAAACTGTGGCAAAGAATTGTTAGACTTTGGCTGAAAGATGATTGACTCATTAGAGGGTGTGACATCACTGTGTGGGTTTACCATCGTAGTCCGCCCTAATACTCTTTTCTGGGAGCCTACGTAATCAGGTTCAGTTGCCAGAAACTCAGATTCAGTCTGTGGGAGAGATACAGCAGAGGCTGTAAGTTTAGCCAACTCGTGCTGCAAAAGCTCTTCCATCGGCTTGCCCGTCACTTTTGAAATTTCTCGTAGCCCTTCAATGAACGTGTGGGTTGCACTGCTGCTGGCTGCCGGTGTATACACACTGGTAAGGGACTTAATACTGTAAGTAACATCAGATGAGGTAGAGCTCTGAAAGGTACTGGGAAGAGAAGGTTCTATTGATTGCATCGCTGAGTCATGCCTGAATTCAACGATGAGTTGTCTGTGAAACTCTGTCTTAGGGTCATCAATACGGATGTATCGTTCAATTGAGCCATAATCTGCCAGGTGTTTCAGCACTTCATCATCTCTCTCAGTGTGAGTGAGACCACTGATTATCACAGCGTTGCGGACGCAAACACCTTCAGTGTGCATTACTTCCATTTCTAAATTAGCTTAAATACCCCTATCAAGTTTATTCTGAACTATCTGTACGACAGGCTCCTGGCTCTGGCTCGCCAAGTTTTTTGAATACAAAGACTCAAATAAATGAAAATCAAATGAAAACATTATTTTCACCCAAAAGAAAACACTTCACTTTATTTTATGAAAGAAAAAAATTGTAATAAAATGAAATAAATCACTGTTATGTATTGTGTGTTTTGTTTATTAATTAATTTCCAACTCTTTCTGTGTGACTTAATCACCTGTGCTACACATGCAAGTAACCCTAAGCCAAACCCTAATCCTAACCCTAACAATATAGTAAGTACATGTAGTTAATTAATATTATTCAGTACCTAAAGGTATAATTACACTGTAACAAGGACAGCTTAAAAGAACGTGCAACTGATTATTTATTTATCTCTTCCAGGTCAAAATAGAGCAGAATGCATTATGAAGGATTATTATTATTATTATTAATTATTATTTTGTATATAAGCATTACTATAAACATTACTCCTAAGCTGAAAATTTGATGAGATGAGCTGAAAGATCTGTATTACTGTATCACTGTTAATCTGAAAAAGCATTAAGCAATAGAAGAATCCATACACATTGATTTACTGACAGATCTTCCATGGCATGAAGTCTTCGCAAGCTCACCTGGTCCTTATTCAGCAAGAACAGATGGAAAATTCCCCACATATTTATCTTTAACCCATCTGTTATCTTCCTTAGCTTTTCTTAAGAAGAAAGAACTTGTCATGAATTCCTGCTTCCTGTCCACTGAAATTTTAGGTTCTATTATGAAAGACTACAACAATTTGATCCCTTGTGTTAATCAAAGGGAACCCAAAGACCAACCAAAAATTTATATATATATATATAATTTATTTTTTATTTTTTTCCATCTTGCAGGTTATTGGTGATGCACTTCCTGCCCTTTGCTCATCTCCTCCCTGACAACAGCATAAGGTCCCAGGCTTTTAAATGAGTATTTGGCTGCGAGATGATGCTAAATATAGCAGCAACTTTTTAGCCTCCCTTTTGCTGTGGTCCACGACAACAGCTACTACTCTCTCCGTAGTTAATAAATAGCAACTATTTTCATTGAATGACTCCAACTCTGATGTGCAGAGTTCATGCTAGTTTATAAGCCAATGACATTTTGTGATTTTGTTTAGATTTTTGCAGTAAGTTTATAAAAAATTTATTGAATTAAAATATTGTCAAATTTAAACTATAGAGGCATTTGTGTTGTGATACTTTGCCCTGATTGCATTTGTAATCTACATCAGACAAGCTTTCTAAAGTGAAACAGTAGCTGAGGGCAGTCACACTCACCGAGGACAACATTATTCTTAGCACTCAGCGTAGTTCAAATAGCTGCTATCTGATGTCACCTTACTTATCTAGTGTTGATGGGCCAGAACAGAATCAGTAGAAAAAAACTTTCTTGCCTCTCAGACTCTGATAGACTGGAAAGTCCTTGGCGAAACAAAATAACCTTAGACTTTTCATATGTGTGGAAAGAAGAGAAAAAAGGAGCAAGAATAATGTTTTGCAGCTTAGAAGTGGTTCAGTTATCATGCTCGATGTGAAAGTGTCCCACCCCGAGAAATGTATTTCAGGCCTCTTGCTTTATTCCATTGAGGATGCTATGCAGAACCATCTGGTAACTTCAAAAGAAGTGTGAACTCTTGCATTGTGCACTCTTATTTCCCTTCCCTGAATGGCTGCTTTGGGATCTCTCTGAATGGACACTTTTATCTTTATCCCAAATGCGTTTCCTTTCTATTCTCAAGATGTGGAAAGGCTCCCGTTTTACACTTTTTTTCGACAGAGTTGAAACTAGATTAACTAGGTTAACTAGAACCTATAATATGTTTCAAAGCCTATAGCAGTCTCCTCAATGGCATCCTGTTGTAAGCTGTAGCATCTTAACGAATGAGGAAACTGATATGAGTCAGGACAGTGTTCAGTGCTATACAGCATCACTCAGTAGTGTCACACCAGTATTATTTAGCATGCCGTATGAACACATCCCACTTCCCATATCCTGAAAGCCATTTTGAGAACTTACCGTAGAGCAGATGTAATTGGAAGCTTTGCGCTGTGACTCTGAAGGCAGCCATTCCGAGAAGCCGTAACAGAATGATGTCATCATCACAGTGACCTCAGGGTAAAAGATGTATTGCGTCATTTGCTCAGGATTGGTGGCATTAAAGCGTTTGTGCACGAGGATACCTCACTAAACTGATTTCAGAAAGGCTTCCAATGTAGCGTAACGGTAAAATCATCTAGCCTACAGCAAAACATAAAGAACTTCAGTGATAACTAAGCCAATATTTAATATAAAATATTTATTTTAATTACTAAAGTACTCATTTATTGCTAGAAATGAAATCAAAAGTTTAAAAGTTATTTAAAAACATATTTACCAACAAAATCACTACCAACTGCAACTTTCTGCTACCATTTTATTTTTAATTCAACTATCGAACACACAGGAAAGTGGGATATCATAGGCAGCAAAGGATAAATCTGTATTTCCTTCAAAACTGACTGACTGGGCTTGGATGTGTTTTGTTGCCTTGCTTACTTGCCTTCCTTACACAGTACTGGTATACTGTGGTACCAACTAGTCAATACATTTTAAAATCTCAACGATACCAGCCATTCTGCAGTAGCCTACTGCTAGTACTAAGTACCGGGTTGATGTGGTACTGTACCTGCTAGACGGCTGCTTTCAAATGCTGTCGTCATGTTTGTTGAAGTGCTCTGAGCGTCAAGGGTTTCTATTTACATTGTGTTTTTGCGGCACTAAGTATTGTAGCCAATCACAGACAAGTTTGTTGAGCGCATGAATGCATCGGCCAATCAGAAGCTTCTAAGTCAGTGTCTGCTCAATACATCACAGTTTGTTCAGTGTGAGCGCTGCACACTTGCGAATCATTTTGCTATAACCAACCATGTATAAACACAATGTAAATAAGAGATGCTTGTGCAGTATAGATAGGCCTGACAATCATATTTATTGATGGTACACCTTCATCGATAACGATAGAAAAAATGTTTGGTATAGCGAACGATATAGGGGCATGCTATGAATGACAAGCAGACAGCCAATAAGTTGTGACATCAGGGACGCAGTGGAATGGAATTAAAACCTCCCACAAATCCCTGAGACAAAAGTTGAACCTCTTTTAACTTTACATGGCTTTCTATACATCTCTTTTGTGAGACACAAGTGCAACAGTCATAGTTGTCCGTCTCGAAAATGCGCAGAATGTTTCTGAATATTAGTTCTGTGTGAATGGCTTGGTTTCGGTTTTAACCTAACCAAGATTTTCTCCACATTGAGCTTCTATATTTCTCTAATATTTTGAATGAAAACCGCAGCAGCAGCGCATCTTGTGGGTTCCAAATTGATAGGCTAACAAATACAATAATATACAACAATGACACTTACACTGTCATAAGCATCTCATGCGCCACTGATAAGGCTCCCAGACGCACACCTAAAATTTGAATGCACCGTTTTTGCATTCAAATGTGAATTTTATTTTAAATTTGACTAATATTCATTTTTTTATTCACAATCTCTTAAACACAGGCAGGCACAGCACTCATTTGAACATGTTTGTGTGTTGTGAATTAAATGCAATCTGTGTGATCGGCGCTTTGGCTTTTTGTATTAAGCTGCATGTACATGATGCTGTTTTGTTCATAATTGTTTATGCAATTTATGAAATTATATTTGATTTATATATGTTAGTTTAGATGTTATGCACTTTTTTATAGATTGTCGTTATTACATTGCATTGAATAAACAATTTAATGTGGTGCAATGTCGTTATTACATTGCACTGAATAAACAATTTAATGTGGTGCATTATTTTGCTCATTGATCTTTTTAATTTGACATTTGATATTTTTAATGCGATGTTTACATAATTGAATAATATTTGAAGGCTACATGCTGCTTTAACATATTATGTACTAATAGCATTAATAATGAACAAATTATATTTAATATTTTTATTTTCAAATAGTTAAATAAATAAAACATATATTAAAATAAAATAGTTGCACTGGTTTTTGCTATGGTACCCTAATTTGTACAGAGAGCAGTAGAATTTTACTGGTATTGGTACCGACAACTGAAATTTTGGAACTGTTACAATAATATTCTGAAGCCAAAAAAATAATAATCTGTGCCCATCATATGATTTTCAGTCTATATCTGACTTTCAATAACTACCAGTGACTTGTGCAGACTCCAAATCAGGCCAAAAATCTAGGCAAAAGTCATGTAGTGTATTCCAGCCTTTAGTGTCAGTGCTGGAATCTCTTAGGCTATGTTTACACGACAACGATGTAGTCAAAAACGGAAAAGTTTTTCCCTTGCGTTTTTAAAAAGTTTCATGTATACACGACAACGTTTTCAAAACGATTCGCGTTTACACATATCCGCGAAAATATTTGCTGAAGAAGTGTTAGCAAACTCTTGAGCAGCAACAACAGTATGTACTCCGCCATTGTTGTATATGTTTGTTCGTGCTTGCCTTTAAAATCGACACATACTACACACGCACATGACGTCACCGTTTTCAAAGATTCCCGTCTTGGGTGTTTACACGGAAACGATAACGGTGGCCTTTTAAAAAACTTGCACTTTGAAACCCGTTTTCAGTCCCCAAAACGCCGTTGTCGTGTAAACGAACAGGCAAAATGCATATAAAGTTTCCCGTTTTTGGCTGAAAATGTTGTCGTGTAAACAGCCCCTTAAACTGATCCCAAAGTATAAATGTCTGACTGAATTGTCTGTCTCTTTGCAGGTGCACTTGACAGTCTGACCTAGCTCTGGAACAGCACAGCTTTCAGTAATTACCCGTCCATGTGTCGCTGTGGTTGAGTTTTTGATTCTCTTGGAGGAGGCAGAGCAGAAGTTCCTTGTTCCTGTGTGGCTGAATCCTACGGAGTAACTGTGACAGCTTTGGCTGGGGCGCACGTGGCGCCACTATGAACGTCACCTCGCTCTTCTCCTTCACCAGCCCCGCGGTCAAGCGACTGCTGGGCTGGAAGCAAGGCGACGAAGAAGAGAAGTGGGCAGAGAAGGCGGTGGATGCTCTGGTCAAGAAGCTGAAGAAGAAGAAGGGTGCTATGGAGGAGCTGGAGAGGGCACTCAGCTGCCCCGGTCAGCCAAGCAACTGTGTCACTATCCCCCGCTCGCTGGACGGAAGGCTCCAGGTGTCACACCGGAAAGGGCTGCCTCACGTCATCTACTGCCGTGTATGGCGTTGGCCCGACCTGCAGTCACACCATGAGCTCAAGGCCCTGGAGTGTTGCGAGTTCCCTTTTGGAGCTAAGCAGAAAGATGTGTGCATCAACCCCTACCATTATAAGAGGGTGGACAGTCCAGGTCAGTGACTAAATATATTTGAGCCGGTTGTTCATAAGCACTACATAATAGAAGCTGATTAATTCATTGTACTAGTGGTTGGGATTCATTGAGTCATCCCAGTGATTTGAATCTTTTGAATCTGTTCATTCGGATTCATTCAGTGACCCTTTCTTTAGGCTACATCATTATGACAATAGATGGTGGCAAGTCTTTTATGATTAAGTCACTGAATCATTCCCATTATTAATATTTTAAAAACAGTCTACTGACACAAGTCTTAAGGCCCATTCACACCAAAGAAGATAACTATATGACTATAAAGTTTTAATAATCATTCAAATTCTATGAGAATAGGGAAGTCCACACCAGGACTATAGCTATAACAACACATAACAACAGTACCTTTGGAATCATTTTCAAAGCTTTTTTTTTTACCAAGCTGATGAACGACAAATACAATGACAGCCTATCAGCATCCACCCGACTTCGCTTTCTCATAGTAAAGGGAATATTGTCATCTGTTGCTGTGGGCAATATATTTATAGTTATTGTTCTTGGTTTGAACTTCGCTTTATTATTCTTATAATTAACATTTGTATTTCCACAGAATCTACTTTGAGACTCTAGAAAGAGTGTCTTAGCATCATCAGCTGTTTTCCCACAAATGACAAAAGCAGATCTATAATTTCTATTAATCTCTTCCATTTTGTGAAAATGCAGACTCCTTCTGAGAAGGATTGTATTGGTTCAGTAGGTCAAGCTGATGAATTGCTACTTCACAATCATCACTCAAATGATGTTGGCTTGTGCTCATAAGAAGTCATGTGCTTCAAAAGGGCAAGACTCCTGTGAACAGAAATTATGATGCATGGAAAGAAACAAGAATGATTTTTCTCTTTATAGATTTGTTCAAAAACACATAGGCCTATTCATTCACAATCTATACACAGGGTTCCCACTGTCATAGAAAACATTTTTAAATGTCATGGTCTGTAAATGTCATTGAAATTACTAAAATGTTAAAGTCATATATTTAATCCACTATAATTTGTTCCTTGTGATTTAAATCTCTATGAAATGTTTGTAAAAAAAAAATGTCAGAAGTCATAAACAGCTGAAAAAGTCATGGATATTCATTGGCTAAAAGGTGTTGGATCCTGAAACTAAACTGGACGTTGTTTTGTTTTTAAAGCAAGGAGATTCTGTCCATTTGAATGTTTTGTTTAAAAAAGTAATATGATATCATCTTGTATGAAAATAATGTGCAGTTTTTATTTATTAATTTCTCTTCCTCTGTCAGTGAATCCAATATGGATTATATAGCCCATATGTACTTTTTTTCATGCATGTTCCTGAGTTTTCCCTTCCCATGGTTCCTGCAGATGGTCTCTTTCTTTTTCTGTCCTTCCCCTTCCATATCGCTCTCTGGCCTCTGCCAGGTGCTTTTCTCGTTTGTTTGATCCAGATACCGCTTGAGAGAAAACTGTGGAGTCTAAAAACCTTCTGTGCTCTATGTGTTTGTGTGTGTCTTAATGGGAAACAAGAACATTTTCTTTGCCTCTGCTTATGGTAAAAGAA